>NW_010415928.1:82494-85374 GCF_000710305.1 Buceros rhinoceros silvestris | reverse complement strand
GGGGGCGGGCCAGGACTGGACCCAGGAGTTGAGGGGTGGCCTGCCCAGTGCCCCCAGTGCAGGGGGACGCTCCCTGCCCTGGTGCTGCTGGCCAGAAGTGTTTCAAAACACAGTCAGAAATCTAATACAAGGTTTGCTTTGAGAGTACCGGCAATATCTCAGGCACAGTTCCACACACCACAGGTAGAAAAACCCAGTAAGGTGGCCAAGGTACAGACTTAGATTGAGGAAACGCTGATCACTGCAGGGAATTTACACTGAGCAGAGGTGAAATGAGCTGTTCACCTTTGCCAGCTCGGGCTGGGTTTGCAACACGATGACAGAGGGTATCCTGGATGGGGCGATCTCTGAGAGAGGGGCAAGTCTTTGCTCCGAAGCGCAGGACTCGTGGCCTTCCCAAGGTGACAGAGCATTTGTCAGAAGAAGGAGCAGGAACCAAAGCTGCCCTGTCTGCAGCCCAGCCCCACTGCGGACAACGCAAGCCACCTCACCCCACAGCCCTACCGCTGCCTTCCTTTACAGCCCGTCCCAAGGCTTGGACTACTGACGAATTCCGCACCTAGTAAGCACAGGATTCATCTGTCCCTCTTTCCAGGATCAGATTATTTTTTAATTAAAAATTTCCTACAAAATAAAAGCGGGAGAGCAAACGAGACAGTGCGGGTGAGCGAAAGGTATGCATTTTTAATTGGGCACAATTAAAAACCCGCCGCTTTGGCATGGCATTACCTTCGGCCAAACCGTATTTGCATCAGTAATTATTCACTCCATTACGAAGTCTGCTCAACTTTGCCTCCCCTGTCTTTGAAAGTATTAATAAATATTGATCAGACGCACTCTTGTTTGCTTTGCCCAAGCAGCTCTGATGGACTCATCTTCTGATGCTATCAAATAATGAAATATGAAAGACTGAGTGGGACGAGCCTCTTGTTCTGTGATTTTTTATTTAGGCTCTTCGTTCGCCTTTCAGAAGAGTATTTGTCCCTGCCATTCTAAATGCTCTTTTGATTATCAAGAAGAGGTTGAGAAAAGCAAGTTAGTGAGGGATGGGGGGAATAGACGGACGACAGGTGAGGGAAATCTCCACTCAGCGAAAGGCTGGCAAACGGCTTTGTTTTTTTAAAGTTGAGATTTAAAACCAGAGAGAAGAATTAATGAATTATTTAGCAAAAGCTGATTCTATCATCTGACAAATAGGTTAATAAATAATAGTGGATTAGCATAACCTAACCAGAAAGCAAATTTAGCTTCCCAGGCCTTCTGCCGGCTTCCACGCCCGCTGATTTACCTACACAGACCATCAGCCTGGGCAGCGAGGGCCTCCCCGTGCCCACCTGGGGTGAGAAGAGAACAGACTGAGGCTGACCTCACCAATCTTCACTCACCCGAGTATGGAGTCAGGAACGCGGCTGACGGGAACAAAGTGACCTGGGTGACTCGGCTCCTCAGGGAAGTGGTTTTGGTTGTGTGTGTACTCACATGGTTACTATTTCTCTCTGTTACGTTGAAAAGCATCGATGGAACTTGTGGAGTTGATCTGATTTTATACGCATCAACGTGGTACAGGTTCTTACAGAGCATCTCTCCCGATTTGCTGTGGAAATACCAGCAACTGCCGCTTTACAAGGGGAGGAAAACAACGTGGCTCCGAGCCTTCAGCTCTTCAGGATGGTGAATGCCTGGCCTTCACCTGGAGCGGTGAAGGACTGTCTAAGGTGTCCAAGGTTCTTCTCCTGCTGCTACAGGATGATGAACTAGTTCTGAGGGCTCATATGACAAGGATTTTTCTTTTCTGAAAAATAATCTCCATCCTTACAATGGTCCTTCATCACATCCCGGCAAGTCAACCAAGCCAGACATCTGTGACCTGTTCCTCTGACTATTGGCAGTGGGAATGGGCTCAGTTTCTGAACTAACCCTTCAATTCTTGGGGCAAATTTTAGGACAGACATACCTTAGAGCAAACAATGTCTAACCAAAGCCCAAAGACAACTGTACCCTTCCTGCTCGCTTTAGTGGGCTGGAATTGGATGAAGATCTACCAGCGTATGTACTAAAGAGCAGACAGGGATGGTTAAATATCACTGGTGGAAACGGTTCCCAGTACAAGAAAAAACATCCCACGGACAAACCAAAACTGAAGCAGCCAACAACTGGCACACCAAACAGTTTGTTGTTTTTTAAATAGCTGCTTAAAAACATCAGATGGCCAATAATGAACCCATTTTGCAAGGATGCACTTTCAGTACATATATAAATATATGTATCTCTCTCAAAAAAAGACCGTCTCTTGAACTCTATTCTTGGAGAGAGAGGAAAAAAAAGAAGCTTTTCCATTAAGGAAAAAGATCTCTGGAAAGGCAATCAGGCTGAGGGGAGCTCTCGGAGGGCTATTAATACCGTTCTCCATTTAAATGCTAATGCTCACCTCCGACCCCAGGCCCGCGCACAAAGCCGGGTTTCAGAGGATGGCCAGCTGAATTCAAAACTAAACCCTGACTTCCCGAGAATGACTTGATCTCTTGCTAAGAGAAGGGCCTTCAGATGGACAGGGTGATGTTTCAGGATAAAGGATCTTACAGGATCATGTCGCTGGGTGTCCACTCCGTAGTAGCGCAGACAGGAACAGATTCACGAGGCAAGATCTCGGACTGGATGCTGACTTACCCAAAGGGAATAAAATGTTCTGTACCTTCCCCACCTCCCTTTTTGGGGGTTAGGGAGTCACTTAAGGACCCAAAATACCTCTGGCACTGTCATATGAAAGTAAAAAAGATTAAGTATGAAACACATACAGATTAAATCTAGACAAAAACTAGTAGAGAGAGATTCACATTCAATCTAAGGAAGGAATTGTTGCTGCTGAGGGTGGGCAGAGCC
>NW_010415928.1:77887-82301 GCF_000710305.1 Buceros rhinoceros silvestris | reverse complement strand
TGGGGCTCTGAGCCCCCTGCTCTGGGGGCAGATGTCCCTGCTCCCTGCAGGGGGTTGCACTGGAGGAGCTTGGAAGTCCCATCTGGCCCCAAATGTCTGATGATTCTACGAAAACACACAAGTCAGAACAACAAGCATGCAAATGAAGAGGAAAAAAGATCGAAGCTGCAGCTATAAAGTCACTCAGTTGTGAGACGTGCAGACCTTGATGGAACCATCACATTTAAACACACGGAGGAGGTGAGTGAGTGCAAAAAGAGAAGAAACAGCAGTACGTGAGGTACCTGCAGCTGGTGTTACGCAGAAGAAATGGATTTTCAGGACTGGCTTGACCAGGAAGAGGCGGCCACGGGGCTCTCCTCTACGGAGCATGACACATTTGAGGTGGGAAAGAGATGAGGATGGAGTGGATGGGTAGAGGGCAGTGGAGATGGGGCAGGAGAGATGAGCTCTAGCGTGCAGGATTTTCCAAAGCAAAACTCGAAACTCCAAGCAAAGGAAAATCCACACAAACCAGCAATTACTGCAATTTCTACACCTCATCAATACTGCAGGGGTGTTTGCATACACACGCCAGTGAGCAGCATTTTAAAGCAGGAGCCTGCAAGAATTGATGCCGGTTATTCATCCTTCTTGGGAGCTTATAATAACGAAATAGAAACTCGTGCTGGAAGGTATCTGCTCCATCACATATCTGCTCTCCAACTGCTCCTTGTCTTAACCTGCATCCCTCAGGTCCTCTCCACAGTTACAGCCCTAAAACATACCAGAGACTATCACTCCCCTCAGGACACTATTCCACAGGGGAATGTATTTCCTGATCATCATTTCTTAAGTGACAGGATGAGGGGTAACGGTTTCAAACTGAGAGAGGGAGATTTACATTCGATGAAAGGAAGAAGTTCTTCACCATGAGGGTGGTGAGACCCTGGTACCAGTTGCCCAGAGAGGCTGTGGCTGCCCCATCCCTGGTAGTGTCTAAGGCCAGGCTGGACGGGGCTTGGAGCAGCCTGGTCTAGTGGAAGGTGTCCCTGCCCATGGCAGGGGGTTGGAACTAGATGGTCTTTAAGGTCCCTTCCAACCCAAACTGTTCTGTCATTTCATGAAGATTTCTTTCTTGATTTTTCATTAACCTGGAGGAGTTCTGGGGACGACAACAGTAATACCCATTCTCTGTCTCCAGAAGAACCTAAAGTACTTTGCAGGACTTCACATGGCTTCAGTTGTCCACATCAGAGATGATGGTTTCGCTGTGCTAGTCAACCTTAGCTCCTCTTACAAACCACGCCAAGAAGTGGACACCTCTCACACCCACCTGGGCTGAGACGAACTGTGGCCAAGAAGCACCTATTTGTCTCCATGGGCTGTAGAGGGAACCAAAAATTAGGCCAAGAATGTCTGCGTGCTGCTGTGGTCTCCATCATCTCTAGGTGCCCACCTCATTCACAGCCTCTCGGAAGCCCGAAGGCAGGTGCCCCATCGCCACGTGCTGCAACACATGGCACAGTTCAGGGCAGGAGGCACAGACGGCTCCGAGCTGTGCTACTACAGGAGGAGAGTGTCAAGACCGTAAAAAAGCACTTAAAGAGCTAAAACGTGCCAACACCCAAGATGTGAAATGGTTTGCGAAAGAAAACAAACCATGAGAGGAAGAAATAAAAGTGAATTTATAACATAATGGTGCTTCAGGCTCCCGAGCACCTCTACAAATCACGGCCCTTAATAAATATTTGGGGCTGTGGATAGTATTGGCTTTATTTTTTTCCAGCTGGAAGAACTGCGATGATAAAAATGAAGTCATTCGTCCTGGGCAGAAGATGGTGTCAGAGGTGGGAAGCCCTTGCACCTTGATGGGTGCCGTACCCGCCTTTGGGACTGCAGCGTGCGGAACTCCCATCAGGGGACGGAGCCAGGCGAGACGCGTAGCTGTACAGATTCAACAGGTTTAAGTACAGTCTCCTAATGAAACACAATCACATGTAACACCCGGTGACTTGCCCTTTTAAAACTGACACCACGCGTGGTGCACAACCACAGGCCAGCTCACTGTGCCTTGGCCTCTAAAGAGATGAAGCAGCTGGTTTGGGAAAAAACCCGGCCAGCACCTCTGGGTGCAGCTCGGTGTCTCTTGGGGTTCTCCCTCCTGCAAACCTCTCTGTAAAACACACGTGGTAGATGCTCCTTAAACACGGAGCTGCTCTCAAAGCAAAGGGAAACGTACGTGCAGAACATAACTGCTCTCCCAGGAGCTCCCTCCTCTTCCCTCTCCTCCTCTTCACCCTCTCACGCTAAGCTCTGCCTTATCTGCGACTCAGTAATCTTTCCTTCCCATTCGCCGTCCCCGCGTGGTCTGTCACTCGTCACTCGGACGTGGCCCTGCCGGGGACACGTGATGGGGATCTCTGTGCGTCAGGCGGCGTCATCGCGGAGGGGAACACGTGCACGTGGCGTTTAAAAACCGTTCCCCGAAAGCTCCGGCCACCCTCGCGCCGTGCAGCGACACGCCGTAATTACACGGGTGTTCACAGGAAGGATAAATCCATTAAACCCCATCACAGAATTTTTCAAAAACAACGTCGGAGACACTCCCGGTAGCTCCATGCTGGCTGATGGAATGAAAGATGGAAAATCTTGTTCTCCAAATGGAACTTTATTGGGTGTTAAATAAGCACCCTCAGCACTTATCTAAATCTTTAATTAGTTCTATAATATACTGATGATATCAAGGCTAATTAAATTTATACAGATAAAGAGCAATGAAATTCTAACCAAGTGAGCTGGAAAGTACATATTAAATAGTAAATGTAATGGTTCAAGCAGATAAATGCAATTTTATATATAAAAAAATTAAAATTCAATTTACATGTTGTATTAAAATTGATTTTGAGTGTGCAAATGATTGGAAAAAATCTTTTTAATAGATCAGTAAAAGTGCTAATCTGGCCTGTTTAAATATCAGCTATTAGTGCCAGCATTTGCAAATAAGCCACACACATTTGCATTTTACTGCATATAGTAGAAAGAAAAAAAAATTATCTATACCATATGCCAGTTTATAAAGAATATTAAGCAATTTTTCCCCTTGCCTCATGCATAAATGAGAGGGAACGCGGAAATGAATGTAGCCCGAAAGAAGAGCGAGTCAGCAGTTCGATGGAAAGTACTGCAGAGATTGCTCCATCAGCAAAAAATAATATAATTTTAGCCACCCTTTGGGAACAACAATTACCGAGGTAAAAAAACCCCACAGCCTTATTTAGGATCAAGTGGCTTGGAACTGGAGACAAAACCCCGACGCGGTAATCGGGGAGATGCTTGGTGGTGCAAGTTTGCTGAGTTTTAATAAACCCAGGAAGGGCTGGTAGCTGCCGATGGGTGAAGGACACGTCTGAGGGGATCTGCTGGCCGAGGGGCGGAACAGGCTGCAACAAACAGGGGAACTACGGCAGGAAATGGCAAGGTCCGTGAAGCCAGAGTCTGCCTGTCGTAGGCTCTGGCTGGGCCTCGGTGCTTCAAAGGAGGTTTGAAGCACTTGCTGGAGTCAGGCAAACAGCCCCAGGTTCTGGAAAACTCTGGCTGATGTTTTCTTCTGGCTTCAGAAATTAGGGGACTGAGATCTTCCGTGCCATGCTGACACCAAATTTGGTTTCTTATAATTTTTTTTTTGTTGACTGTGTTGCTGTTTCTCACAGATGAGCCCTTCTTTGGATTCACTTGCTTCATGGCACTGCTGTTTCTTCTCCTGGTAGCACCGTCCAGCATCGTTACCTCGCTCCAGCTTAAAAACCACTGAGACTGGGGAAGTGACCTACAGACTGGCTCCACACCACGCACAGACCTATCCAAACCAAGAGAAAACCAAAATGGTGCAGCCGCCTCAAACCTCACCCACTGGCTCCTCAGCATCATCACCACCACCCCTGAGGCCTCAAGGGGATCGATTGCCACGATCTCCTCCCCGTGAATGGAGAAGAAACGGGGCAAAGTCAATTCATCCTACTCTAAAATAGATCGTTACACGGAGTTGAAGTGCCCTGTGGAGGTGGTTTATTATAAAGAAACCAGAAATTCAGAGCCAAATTTTCAGATGGCCAAAAGCAGGGGACATCGACATCAAACTATGGGTCTCCTGGATGAAGGAGTTAATGCTTAAGAGCTTCAACACTCTTCTCCGTTCTGTGTTGGCCACTGGCCAGACGAACGTTTCGTCACGTCTAATACGCCAGTTCTCAACACTTCCCTGGCAGGATTTTTGCAGGCTAGAGGTATTCATGGCCAGCTGCTCCTCATTTGCTCTCACAGCAATATTTTCAGTTGAAATTGCTTTTCCCTTTCTCTCGTACCTTGGGTGAAAGACGTGTCTACAGAGGGAAGCCATCAGCCTCTCCAAGGAATTAAGGCAAAGCAAGAAGGC
>NW_010415928.1:58982-77817 GCF_000710305.1 Buceros rhinoceros silvestris | reverse complement strand
AACCCAGAGCAAGCACCAACACCGCTGTGTGCAGCACAACTGTGGCCTCTTCTGGACATTCCTGGTGAAATTTTATCCAATCATCTCAACTTTTTTAGCCAACAGACCTGCACTACAATATTTTTTGCCAGGCAGCACAAACTCTGAGCACTTAAACCGAAACCATCACCACAGCAACGTCGGTGCAGGACAAGGCCCACAGCCTCGATGTGGCTTCTATCTCCATTCTCCGCTGCACAGAAGAAACAGGTCTGCTCGTCTTACTGCTGGAGCATCTCGAAGATACATCCCTTCGCTCACCGTTCCTCACGAACAGCCTGCAAACCCCAGACAGACCCTGGGGCAGTGGCTCCTTGGAAACAACGCTGGTCCCTATGGAGTGAGAAGAGAATCCCAGCGCTGACTCTAACCCGATGGAGTAGTTCACAGCCACCAAAAGCAGAGAAATTGCTCTGAACTGCTATTTTTAATCTCCTTCCAGAAACGCATCTTCTAATTGTAAAAAATCTCCAGACTATCAGAGTAACCTGTGGTTTTGGTGTTAATTTATTGACCTCCTCTTTCAATTCCTATTTGTACATCTCAAAGGACTTCAGAGACACCATGGACTTGGTGATGGCCGTAAAGGTTTTCCCAACCAAACTGATCCTGTGAACTTCTCCATTTTTTCAGCAGGCTGCTTGCGGTTAAGAAAAGGAAGGTCCGTTGAGATTAAGGAGTCAGAGTGAAGTCCCTTGTGTGTGCAACAGGCTGGCTACCACCCAGCGACACCATCCCCAAGCTGATGCCCTCGGAGTGACCTCCCAGGGCCAGCTTCCCCGCCGGTGCCCACCCTTGAACCTTCTCCAGGGACAGAAAGCCCATTTTCCCAGGGACTCAGAACCTGCCCGTTTGCACGCTGCGAGCGAAGGAAGATGCACTTCACACAGCGCACCAGGCACTTAGCAGATGGCCAAAAAACACCATCAGTTATCGAGCTGCGCTGGGCTTCAGAAAACAACCTGGAATACGCAGGCACTGCATCTTATTAAAAACGACATATTTTACATATTGCTTCTTCCTAATACAAGCTGTTCTTCATGAAAGCATCGATCTTGCTATTATTTGCACCTCTTTGCTTCTTCCCTTTGTTTTTGCACCCGTGACGGCGTGGAACACGTGTCTGATGTATGACTTCTGTATGCACTTGAGAGACTGGCTTTGGCTTTGGATGTTAACGCACCTGGGTGACGTGAGACGTCATCTGAATTTCATCTCTTTTCTACATGATTTGATTTCAGATCTGGAATTGGATAAAAAACAAGACGAGCTTTACAGCCGTCAATCAAACCCGAGTAAGAGATCACGCTTTACAGACCATTTCCTGGAAGCGATAGGGGTGTGTTGACATCACATGCGTGTATTCAAATGCATTGGTCTGATGAAATTATTTTAATAGCTTCCTAAAACACAAGAACAGAACTTCTTGGTCTTCACCTGAGCGTACGGATTCCTCTTGGCTCCAAAGCCCAGGTTCGTTACGGGACAGATTTAATTGCTACATCAGAGTTTGTGTGTTGATATTCTACATCTGATGTGCGAAAGTTCAGGGACGCCAATCAGGCATGGTGCAGATGCCACTCTGCAAAATGTTCTCAGACAGTCTCCATCTGTCAGATATGGTAATACTTGCGCTCCATCAATAATTCACCTCCTTAACTCCATGTTTCCTGCATTTGAGTCAGAATTTTTAATGCCAGCCGCACCAGAGGATCCACCTTGGATAGACAGGAATCGCCTGATCTGCATTCCCCATTCAGACCGTGCTTCTGTGCCCTGCAGCCAGTCGACTTCTGAAGGTGAAGAACCATCTCTCGGTTTACTCAGTTTTTTACTGATTTAGCTGCAAGAAAATCACAGCTTTCTTCTGGGGCATCATTTTTAACTCATTCAGAGATGGAAGTCAGAGGGTAATTGTGACAATCACATCTTCGCATCCAAAACCCAGCTCAGATGGACACTACCTTTTCTGGGAAAGCTCACAGTGAAAAACAGACATGAGCTTGAAGAGGGAAGAAAGGGGAGGAGGGAGTAAATGAAGATAATGTGGAGCTGTTCCTCCATGGGTCAGCAACTGCTGAATGGCAACGTGTTCCCATGAGAAGCAACTGGCTGCATGGAGCCTGCAAGAATTGGCTCAGATGCCGGAGCGAGGAGATGGGCTCATCGGTGGTCTCCTCTCTGACAGGGGCTGTGGCTCCTTTGAGTACCGATCGGTGGTCCCTTGGTCTAGAGGAAGGCATAGGTAATCAGCCGGAGGTGAGAATATTCCCTGGCATGAGGGCAAATCACCACCCTAATCATCAACGTTTCAGCACCAGTGAGAAAGGAAGGTTCCCAGGTGCCCCAGTTAGCAAAGACCTTTGCATCAGCCCCAGCTCTCAGCATCTGGAACATGGAACAACAATCTCTGACCTTTCTTTGGCCAACCCAAATAGAGTATGTGACGCAGGAAAAGAAATCTTGATGATACCATGCGGTAGCTACGAGTTTGACAGATCAGCCAAGAATGACCCATCACCTGGAATGACCTGCACATCCCCACGCCCCAATCTTCACCAAGAGGAACACACCGACCGGTTTGTGCAATGCAGCTGGCGGAAACCCTTCTTTGGGGACACCAATAAAGACACGGGGCTTAGCAACAGAAGGACTCACTTACTAACGAGCCCCGAGTTAGCCAAACCTCCCAAATAACCAAAAGTGAACAATTAAGGATCTTGCTGGTTAGAGAGAAATTAACTGCAGAGGGAAATGGAGGAACGTATCTGCCTAAAGACTGGTGTCTAGTGCAACCATTTCAGAAGGGGTTTGGGTCTTCTGTAACCGCGTCACACCTGCCAGCCTTGCTCCCATACCGACGCTATCCACGGGTCTTTCAAAGGGCACCACATTTAGGAAAGTGAGTCACGCCCTGAGCAAGTCCCTGGTAAATCTGGGAACTGAGCCTGCTCCAGGCGGGCTCAGAGAGCTTCTCCAGCCAGCTTTTAAGCAGCAGAAGCAGTTCAGCCACTTCAGCGTGTCAGTCTGCTTCTCCAAGACGGACAGACCCTGAGCAAAGGCTGGGCTGAGCTGGAGCCATGGCGGGCACAGCCAAGCTAAGGTCCTTGAGCTGTGTTCAGTCCTGACGCAGCTGAGGGTGGCTGCCACGCCTGGAGTGTGTGGCGCGGTGAGCATGTGTGCTTAGGCGTGTGATGAGCATGTATGTTGGAACATGTTGGCACAGGGCTGCTGGCTGCAGGTATCCTGGGGTCTGCTCCTCCCTGCAGTAGAAGACAAGCACCCAGGGAGCTGCCACACGACCCAAGAATGGTTGACCAGGCCACACCACGGTCCACCAAAAGTCCATGTCCTGGTGTCCCGCTGTGCTGAATGTGGCCAACAGCAACTGCCCAGAGAGGAGCAGGTCAGTGACGTTTCTCCAGGTCACGCTCCCAGCTACAGGGGACTTGCTGAGCCAAAGGGATACCCCTGAGACACCCTGAGGAGTGCTCTTACCTCCACAGGTTCACGTTACGCATCTCGGGGCTCCTGGCTGTGGAGAGATTTCCACACATGACTTACGGGCCTGCTCTGCTGTACGCTCCTGTGTTACACCTGCCCTGGTCCCTACTCGTGATATCTTGCTCTGCCCTAACACCCTGTCATGGCTTGACCCTCTTGGTCCTCTCAGTTGGGTCCTGCCCTTTGCTCATTGTCCCTCTTCCCTCCTAGAGACTAGCAGGAACTGGCCCTGGGCCACTGCTACCCCCTGCTCCTCTTTCCTCTCTCCTGTCCTCAACTGTGACCTTGCAAGCACCATTCCCAGGGCTGGCCAGGTCCTCACCTGTCACCCCTGTGTCCCAGCACTGATGTTTTACACCCCAGCAGCTGTGCCCCGTGGGCTCGTAGTGAAACCTTTCTGACTCTCCGATGTCATTGCACCAGCAGGTTGAAACGCTCCGCTCGCCACCTCCGTCTAATTAAGAAAGAGACCTCTGCGAAAGATACGGCTTCAGTGCCTGGAGAAGTGATGAGCCGTGACTCTTCGGAACGCCTCGCGCAGCCCCGATATCGGTTATTTCCTCGCAGATAACCGCGTGTGATGCATTGCAGTTTCTAATGAGATCTGACTGACAGGGTAAACCAATCTGCTACTTACGGACTTGCATGTGTCTTCCTGTCTGTGGGGCTTGTGCTAGCAACACGCAGCCTACTGTGAAAAAGGCAAGACGCTTTTCTAATTGCTTCCATTTGCAGGCTGGAGCGAGGCAATACAGACGCATTTGGAGCTGACAATCCAATATTTACCTTTATTGCAGCTGCAGACGAATGCCTGGGATGGTTGTTCTTCACACAGCGACGGTTCCCCCTTTCTCTGCGACTTTATTTTGCGCCAGGCCAACTCCCCGTCTCCACCCCCCTGCCCTTCCTCTGACAGCTCTGTTTGCTGTGCGTTTAAGCAGAAGCTCCCAGCAGGCTGCCACACCTTCGGCACACGAACTCAGCACAGGCAGAGCTCACCTTTAAGCACGGGAGCAGAAAGCAATTTCTTGATCAAATAGCAGCTCCAAGCAGGTTACGTGAGAGCTTAGATATGGAGTTCACATTTGCATACGCTCCCGGGGGTGTCTGTTCCCGTGGGATGACTCTGGGTGTTTGTTCGGCTCAATCTGGAGTCTGGGGCCAAATTTCAGCCTTGTTTGAACAGTGTCAATCAAGGCAGTCCACGGCTAGATGGCAGAGACACCTCCACTCTCCGCTATGTTATTTGACTCTTTAGGAACTATGAGACATAATTGAGGATTTCCTTGTTACATGTCCGTCTTGTTGGCAAATTGAACTGCATTTAAATGCCACCTTCCTCCCATCCGTTCCAGCTCCCCTTGGCGAAGCTTCCCTCTAACACCGGCCAGCTCTTAGGGCTCACAGGTGGGCATGGAGGACCTTGCTCCAAAGAGAGCAGACGATCCACTGAAGCCCGTTCCTTGTGCTGGTAGGCACCACACTCGGCTACTGTAGAGGACAAAAACCTCTTAAACTAAAAGCAAAACCAACTGAGCTCCCTCTTCTTCCCCACCCCTCCCTGGACACAAAACACAACGGTCATAAAAAGTAACTAAAGGCTGAGCTGAGATTTAAATACATAAAGAAATCCAGCTAGAGATGTTCTTGCACAGCCACAGGTACAAAAACACGCTCGTGGCCTCCCACGAGGGCGCAGAGAACCTTGACCACTCCTCTCCTCGAGCCCTCCTCGGTACACAGGTTCTAGGGTTAAAGGTCCCTCTCCATCCCTTTTCCGTCTCTTTCCACCACAGAAATCTCTGCCACCAGCCCTCCCGATCTTCGCTGGCCTCCCGAATTCCTGGAGGGAGAGCTGCCGGAATGCCCACTCCTCCTTTTTAAAGGCCACCTGCTCGTATTTTGAATTAGAAACCAGCGTGTGTTTGCTCTGCAGGAGAGCCGGGCCGCTCTGCCAGCTGCACGCAGAGGTGGCAGCCGCGCCGACTGACGGACAGCCACTCACCAACCACGTGAGAGGCAGGACACCAGGAGATACCAGGGAGGTGTGCTGTGGCGCCACGGGAACGGAGAAGGCTGTTGCCCTTAACAGGGGATGGAGGAGGGCACTGCTCTCCATTTCGGCACTATCCTGCCTGTCCAAAATCAACCGCTGCCCCTTAGAACTGTGAAGCACAGAACGTTCTTCCAGGGTTTTTGGATCTCTACCAGGTCGCTTCGGAGACCTGGGGTCCGTCAGGACATTTAGGATCCATTTCAAGGTTGTAACCTTTTAGTGAGACCATTACTACCAACCATCTTCCATGCTTCCTGCCTTCACACTCCGGCTGCTGTGTCTCCAGCAGCCACCACATCAGTCTTTCGGGGACACCTTCAACCGGTCTGCTCAGATCTCCATTTCCAGCCCTGCACGCTGCTGCCTCAGTGTCTCCAGTGCAGTCGTGGTTGCAGCCCAACACCTCGTGTTAGGCTTGATGTGATTTCCACAGCCTGAAGCTGTGGAAGCGCAGGGGATCAAAGGAAGGCAGGAGAAGCTCCTTGGACTCGACTGAGAGAAAAGGACAGCTAAGGTTCCTACGGCATTTTTAAAGGAAGCAAACAAATAAAGCTGCTCTCTGAGCACACAAAGCTCCGCCTACACCCTTCACGGCAGGAGTCAGTGGTATATTGTGGTTTCTGCTTTACATGGACCTGGAAATGAGCTTTCACATCCATCGTCACACTTCTATGAGATAAGAAAGGCTATACTAACCTGGGCAGTTTCTGGACACTGTGGTGGGGCTGTGGTTTTGGTCCCTGATCCAGGCTGAGACCTGGTCTGCGGACTGTGGAGCACGAGGAACTGCTGGGAAAGCCCTGTAGCCCCTTTCCAGCCCACATATTTCATGTTTCATGCAAAAAATGAAGTGCAGGGAGAGACTGAAGCCTCCCCTGGGTGGGGTGGACACCCAAGGCTGGAAATCTGGAGAACTCCTTGGCCCACCCGTTGAGCCACGGATAGCGCTGGTTTACCAGGGAGCCACAAGCACGTGGTGAGCACCCACCACGCCGCTGACGACAACGTACAACTTGGTTTTGCTCCACTTCTTTTGCTAAGATCACCTGCATACCTAATTCTGCGTAATCAAATAAAGCAAATATTGACCAGTGCTCTGTGATGGCAGAACCACTATCATGATGACAGTGAAGACCAGGACTCACACCCACAGGACGTGCTTTCAAAACCTGGTCTGCAAAGAAAGCCAACACTCACCCTACGTACCTCAGACCTGGATAAACAAAACGACCCAATTCGAGCTGAGTTTTTCAGGCAGAGTTTCCTGAACTTAGACCTTATATTAAAGCAACTCCAGTTCTACAAGTAACCGGTCAGTGGCCAAGTATCGTCACGGAGGCCAAAGTCACTAAAGGTAGAAATGAAGAAGAAAACTTCTAACAAGAAAAATCCCTTCACTGTAATTACCATTAGCAATGCAGCATGACAGAGAGAGATAAACACACATGCACCTACACAAATAAGGAGCTTGGGAACACAAAGTAATTACTTTGATTTTCTTCCCACTGACATTCAGCGGTTATTAGTCTCAAGAAAGCACATATCAGCAGAAGACTGTCACCTCCGGGATAAATGAGGAATTTGTTTGTAATTCATTTCCGGGAGAATATATCCTGGCGTTCTTCACGCAGCAGTAGGAATGTGCTCTGGCCAAGAGTAACGGCCAAAAATACCTCTTCAAACTCTTTATTCCCATCTTCCTGAGCTGGTGTCCCTGGACATGTGCATGCTGCTTTCTGCTGGCTGAGAAGTTCACCTCCATTGATTGTCTCACTAATACAACAAGAACCAAGCGAAGAAAGTCAATGAAGCCTCTCAGTTTTTCAGTCCATTTCCAGTTTAGAAAAATTGAATTAATCTCTTTACTCAGAGCAACTCAGACATCCACATCCCGGCAATGAAAATCATTACAGCGGCCACTAAAACCTGTATTTTTAAAGGTTACAGTGCGAAGATTAAAAGCGCCCCCGGGAAAAGATGAAATGGCTGATCAAAATAAACCGTTGAGTCGACGGTGTTAAGCTCGGGCAGGACTGGCGCCTTCCAGTAGCGAATGGTATTTTGAGATGCTTCCTCTGCTACATGGAGGGACCCTGATGAAGAGTGGATGCTAAGGGATTGCACACATGGCAGCGTGTTCGGACGTGAGGGCTGTAGGAACTGCCGAGTGAATTCAGCCCCCTAATCCAGTTACTACGGGGCTGCTATTGGCTGTAAAAACCTGTTGGGGGCACTTACAGATTGATCTACCCACCTGCAAAGTCACCTCCTGAGGTGGGTCACCCGCCAAGGAGGGCTCATCTTGCCTAGCGATAGACATCTGCCATGGGTAACTCCACCTGAGCAGGTCACCTCTGCTCCCCCACTCTTGTGAGAAAGCAACAGGCGCTCCTAGGAGGCCCTTCATCTCACTTCAAAGAAAATTCAAACCCATTCAGAAAATCGCACTCTAATCGTGCTCCCTTCTCACGACGTGCTGTAAGGGAACGGAGGGCAGCCAGCTCTGACGGAGCTGTGACCGTGGTGGACCTCTAGTTATAGACCACGTGTTCATCGGTTCGATGCACGTATCTGAAAGTTAAACTCAGGCTTCAACACTTTGTCAGACTCCAGTGCGTGTTCTTTGGACTGCCACGGCCCACGTGTCTGCGAAATGCCTGGTGGGTGTTTCAGTTCCAAAGCCAGCAAACCCCGCTCCTTGAGGGCTTTGTCACCCAGGCAGTCACCAAAGGAAGGGCAGTGACGTGCTGCCGTTACCCGCTGGTTCAGCCACTTTCTCTCCATCTTCTCGTGCTCAAGTGCTCTCATTATGCAGAAATTACTTAAGGACACACAGGAGAAATGTCATCCCCCCCCCAGCCAGGCTCGCTGCCGCCGCACATCTGGTACGGCACATGGGGGCGTTTTGGAGTTCTTCCCTCTCACGGAGAGTCAGCAGCAGCCAGGCGTTACCCAGACACACGCGATGGGTGAGAAACCTGCTACTCAGCCAACGTGAGACCAAAAGTTGTGCATCCTCGGGCTGGAGTGAGGCCAAATGGCTCAAAGATGATGCGGGAAGAGCAGTGACTTCTCCTCCTGCCTCCCCTCTGCTCCCACCTCCAGCAATTCCCTCCTTCACCCCTGACGTCTTAGCGCAATTTAAGATGGAGTTCCATTTTCAGGAACATGATCATTCCAGAGCCTTACAGCTCATTTCCTCGTTTGTTCCCTCTCCTTCGGCTGTGCCAGCACAGCTGTCTGCGGGGCCTGCTGTGAACCAGACCGGGGAGCTGATCCTGCCAAAAAAGAGAAAAAGCTGATGCGAAGAACAAAACGTAGCCCTTCCCCCTAAGCTGGAGCGTCTCCCCGCTCTCATTTACTGCGTCGCATCAGAGCCCGCTGTGCAAAGGACGACAAGAGGGAGGTGGTGTCTGCCGAGGCGCTGGCATCGCGTGCAAGCACAGTCCCGAATTCCCACCAAGCCTTCGCAGCTGGATGCTGCTTTCCTCCCCGATGACGGCAAGAGCTGCAGGTCTTTTGGTACGTGCTGGCCATGTGTTATTGTGTAGTAAATAAAATATAGACAAAACATCGTTTTGGAGGTCATTTTCCAGATGAGGCAGATTAAACACCAAGTGCTGCTCTAGGGAGCACTTCAAACCTGCCCAAACCAGGAGCGTTTGGGTCTACTCCCATCCGATGTCCATCGGGATGTCCAAAGGTAGGAGAGACAAAGCCCTTCCAGCAGCTGGTTTAACTGACCTCCTTGGGGTGTACTGATCCTGCAGAAAGGGACAGGGCTGAAAGGACCCAGGTGACTGAAGAGCGGCCAGAGCACTCAACACCATGGAGGTAAAGCTTAGGTCTGAACTTCACTAACATCTTTTATCCTGGAGAACTGAGGAAAGGACAAGGAGAACCTTTTGTTTCCCAACCCTGCAAGGAGATGGAGTGTATGCATGAGTCTGAAACCAGCTAGTTTGGGCACAGACGGGCTCAGTAGGAATGCTTGACCCACAGTGAGCTGGGAACCACCTCAGATCTCCAGTCTTGGGCATCAAGGTGAACTATCTGGGAATACTTCATTCTCCAGTGTTGTCTCCATAAATATCATAGAATCACAGAATGGTTTGGGTTGGAAGGACTTTAAAGATCATCCAGTTCCACCCCCCTGCCATCGGCAGAGACGCCATAAAGCTTTTGAGCTGGTCAGAGGCACTGAGACCTTTTCCAGCACACGAATGGTTGGTAGGACCTGGTGTTGAAGTGTCGAGTGGCTATCTTGACAGGAGACCTGATTCTCAGCACTGCTCTTACTTCACCGACTCAATGAGCTCTTTGGTTTCTCCCTGCTCGGTTGTGATCAACCAAATGAACTACACGGCATACTCCTCCATGGAGATGAGCGGACCAGTGAGTTCGGTTTCCCAGATCGGTCTCCTCTTCAAAAACCCCCTCTTGCTTCTGTGCTGAGGAGCTGGGCAGCTCCAGCAAAGGTCATGACCATGCTAGGGCTTCCAGAAGCTCATGCAGGACTGTAGAAGCTGAAGGTTTGGGTAGTCTCAAGCAGGCACCTTGCTGTGAACCTACCATAATGCAGAGAGCGGTCAGAAAGCCCAAGAAACGCTCTATGAAACGTTGTGAACTCAGACATTGACGTCCCACTAAAACTCGTGGCAGCTGCAGATGTAACTGGAAATTAAACTACACGGATGGGTGGTTTGCTCCAGCGGAGTTTTAATGAGTCCGTAACCGGGCAGTTGCTTGGGATGCACGAGGCATCACCCAGCAGCACCCGTCTGGTGAAGGACCGTACGGGTTCCCCAAAGCACACGGGGGGAAGCAAAAGGAGGAAGAGGAGGGAGGGGGCATCAAGCTGAGGGGCGTTTTTTAATCCTTGGTGGTTGGGATTTTTGGTTAATGCAGTGAAACCACTAATTACAGCTAATTAAACCTGCACTGAGATCAAAGCTCAGCGGAAACTACAGGGGGGAGAAAACAAGAGAGAAAAGAAAGGGAAAGAAAATACGGATTTTGTTGTAACCGAGTCCTTAATTGAAAACTAAAGCAGCTTTGTTAATTAAAAGCAGCAAAACCAAAATGAGGGCATGCTCTGCAGACACACAACATGAGTCCAGCATCGTGAGGGAGGCAACGCGCCTTTCCCACGCTGTCAGCAAAGAACAGCTTTTCTTCCAGAGCCTGTTCTGCTTCTGGCTCCTCTGCAGGAAGAGTCTCCCTCGGATCCCTTCTGCAAAGCGAGGGTGACTTTCACCCGCACTGCACTGAGGACCTTGGGCTATAAAGCGGAGGGAGAAGAATTCTTGCGAATACATTCACAGTTTTTATGGACAAGTTAAGTTTTTCCCACTAACACCGAGTCAAGAGGGTGTGAGTCAGTGAGCAGCGTGTCTGCACCAGGGTACCAAACCCACCCACTGGTAGCTTGCAGGATCCTCCCTAGTGGGCTGGTCCATCTGCTTTTGAATCTCCCCAGTGCTCTGCAGGACACGAGTTACAGGGCCTGGTACCCCACGCTGTCCAATCAGCCAGCGTGGGTTTTACTCAAACTGAATGATCTTGTCCCACATTTTCTCCTGGCTTGAGCGCAGCCCCAAGGGAGAACATCTGACAGAACTTCCTCACCCAGTTCTGAACCACAGAGGAGGCAGCAGAGGAGCATCACAGGAGCGCTGCAGAGAGCCCTGAGAGCAGAAGAGCAGTCTGCCACCAACGAAGGCGATCCAGGCCAGGATGTGTTGGAGCTGGGGTTCAACACACACAAGTCAAGCATCAAGAAAGCTCTCAAAGGAGGATTCCCTTGACCAGCCACATCCTCAGGCAACCTGGGCAGCCAGGCAGCGAAGGCAGCCTGCCTGTTTCTGTATTTGTCAAGAAAATCAGAAAGAGAAATCATATTTGGCAATGAAGAAGACTTCTTTCAGAGCACCAGGATGTCTAAGGGATCCCTAAAGCACACTGGCTTCCCCTTCTCTCTGCAGCACCCAGTAGATGGCAGCAAGTTATTGCTTATTCCTCCTGCCTGGGACAGCCTTGCCAGTTAGGCAAGAGGCACAAATCTCTCTGCCCCTCTATAATAATAATAAAAAAAAAAGAGTCCCCTGCCTGCCAGGCAGAGCAGGAGAGGAGCCCTGAATGCCGGGCATCCAAACCAGACCTGCGCCCTGAAATAAAGCACCCTCTGAAACCCTTCTGCTGCCCTTCAGAGATTGTTCCCTGTGGTATTTTCCAACTCTCCTGCTGGGCAGGACAACGCTGCCACCTCCATGGGTGTTTGTGCTGAAAATTCTAGCACGAGGGCACCTCTGCCTCTTGCCACCGACTGAGCTAGTCCTAAACTTGAAGGGTCCACATCCACTCTGCTTCTGATTCACTCAAACCTACAATCAATCAAAAATAGTGTTTATTCGGTGCTGGAGCAGAGTCTGCTGCTTCCCAAGCCCACGATGGCCTCTTCCCATCACACTGTGTGGCCCTGTGCAGACATCTCAGCACCTTGTCCTTGGAATCCAACGCAACCAATGATGCAGCAGTTTGAAGCAAAGCTCAAGCTCCAGCTGCATCCTCCTTCATCCACACCCAGCTAAATGAAGAAGGGGTAAAGGGTGCGTTCCCAGGACCCATTTAGGGTAACTGGTGTTAATCGTAACTGCCTCCTACAAACGCCTTGGCAGTTCTCACTTTGAAACCAGTAGGAGGTCTGGTTCCATTCTCTCCTGACTCCACAGCTGGCTGTATGGGTGGAGGGAAGCAGTCTGCCACGAGCCTGTAAGAATATAAGCAAGGACACACACATCGTAGCCTCACGGGTGTCGCAGGTCAGAGCAGCAGCTGTGTGCTGCCGGGGAGCGGAGGCAAAGGTCGTTCTCTGTTGTGAACGATAAAAATTCAAGGAGCCTTGTATTGCGATAGATCTGATCACAAGTGTCTAACTACATTTCAAGGGATTATTCACGGCCAAGCTATGGCATGCTGACAGCTCCTCCCCATGCCTTCTCTGGAGCCGCCGGGATCCACCGGCAGAGACAACGTAGATGCCACATCTCCTAGAAAGAATGGTCAGAGCCAAGGGCCTTGGTAACATCTTCAGCAGCAGGAAAAGAGATTTCTGGTTCCCACCAGACAGACGGCCACTGCACCTGCTAACTAGAACGGCAGCAGCAGGGAAACCTCCCTCCAGCCTAACTCCTGGGTGCACAGACACCTCCGCTTTTCTATGCTGCAAACGACTGAAGGGATGAAGGACACTTTCAGACCCAGTAACAAGTAGCACCTCTCACAAACCTTTATCTCAGAGGTCAAAATGACGCTGTGTTGTATGAAACGTTCATATTTAACCACTGGTCTCTCTCTTCCCCGGGTAACCACCTTGATTAACTTTCAAGAATAAGGCAGTTTTATCAGAGAAAGCTTTTCTTCCCCCAATGAAAAATAAACATCTAAGAATCATACAATCATTTTTGTTGGAAAAGTCCAAGCTGGATGATCGTCCAAGAGTTAGTCATATTTGATTTAAGGGTAAGCCTGAAGCAGAGTTTTATCCCTCTAATGCCATAAATCTGATTTTGTGTCTCAAAATTCCAAAATTTGGAGCTACTTGGAACTCACGCTCAGTCCTGGACTTTGCAGGATATGCCTAGGCGTTACTGTGGGAAGAAAACACGGCTTTTTCTTTACCGTAGTAGCGGATGCCCTAATGACCGACTGATTTCTGCTGGCCGAGATACTGAGCACACATAGGAGGGAAGAACCTATTAATGTTTGCAGGAAATGCAGCAAATCCTACAAATTCTTTTGTGACACCTCAGCAGCCAGACCCAGCCTGGTTCACCCCTTCTCCTTGTCGGTGGAGAAACTCCTTGCTAGAGCTCGCAGAACCGGGCAGGTTTATCATTTTCCCATGGGAACGTGCTCTGGCTCTGCTTTGTGATGCTCTGCTGAGAGTTCCTCTACCCTGCTCTACCCTGAACTGAGAATCTCGAAGCAAAACTCTCAAATTTGAAACAACACTTCCCCTGCCGTGGCACTACTCCCAAAGCAGCAAATCCCGCTGTTGTCACCCGCAGGTTACAGATCTTTCAAAACAAGTGGCTAAAATGGCAAGAGCCTCGTGGGTGAAGGTTTTGTTGTGAATCCTCCATGTGATTTTGGCTTCAGAGGAGAAAGATCTTCCTCCTCCGGCTTCCCTGGTTGAGGTTTCTACTGCCTAAGTCAGAGAAAGGGGATGCCCAGTGCTCTCTGAGGCTTCAAGAATATATCAAAAGTGAAAAATAAATCCCAAACCAAACCCAAAGTCAAAAGCGTGACCATTTTGGCCCTTCCTTGAATGGCACATCGGACTTTAAATGCATTCGCTTCCAGAAAAAGACCCCACGGGACCTGTTCCAGAATTAACGTATGAAGAGCGATCGCACGAAGAGTGACGCGCTGATCGTCAATCGTGGCCGATTGCTTCTCGAACCCCGAGTGTCACATCTCACAGACAAAGAAACACCAGGAGGCCGAGGGAGAAACAGGGGCAGTGAGCTGACTGTCCAGGGGAAGCATGAGCCAGTCGGCTTCAGGTGAGGCTTAGATCCGACCTGAAGAGCAAAGAGCTCCTTAACTGCCTGAGAAAATCTGTTTTATCGTGTGTGTGAAAAACCAAGCTGTTATGTCTTTCCCCGACCAAAGCAGCCCACGACTTCTAATCGAGAAATCAGAATAAACGTTGAATTATTTTGCACAAGAGCAAATGCACAGACCAGAGATGGGGCAGTGGATCCCAAGCTGAGTTAGACCCACTTCAGAAATCTCTTCCATTCAGTCATGATCCCCCATGGAGAAGTGAAGTAGTGAAGAAGCAACAGAACTTGAAGTGAGACGGCACCTGGCATCCCTGAGGTTCACACACGTTGCTCCTGGGAGTTGCTAAAAGATCGAGCTTCCAACAAACCGAATTTACCCCAGTTACCAGGTGAGAGAGTATTTCTCCATCAGCTCTGCCACTGCGCCCGTACACGAAATAACCACTCGCTCTCTTGTCTCCAAAAGGGCAAAGCTGATGGTTAGCTACAGCCCAGAGCATTTACAGAGTCCTGC
Organism: Buceros rhinoceros silvestris; assembly: GCF_000710305.1. Classification (NCBI taxonomy): domain Eukaryota; kingdom Metazoa; phylum Chordata; class Aves; order Bucerotiformes; family Bucerotidae; genus Buceros; species Buceros rhinoceros. Next base: position 63,134 of record NW_010415928.1, on the reverse strand, counting down.
AAGGGCGATATCCCGGAGGTACAAACCACCTGCGTCCTACACTGATGGTATTTTATGCTTTCTGGGGGTGAAGTGCTATGTTTATTTCACAGTTTGAATAGACCTCAGTAACTGGAGTCCCTGGGGTGACAGGAGAACGTGCTCGGGTAATTGTAAGTTCAGGGGAGCAGGGCAGGGCTTGCACGCACGAGACGCCTTGTTTATGTAAAAGGAAAATGGATAATAAGCATTCAGGAGTCATCTGAAGACCAAGAGAATAAAACACACTCTCTAGATCACAGAAGTCTGCCCCAAAAGAAAATGGGAAGTGATGCAGCTAAAAAGGAATGGTTTTGAATTGGTATTATGGGAGGAACTCCACATCCCAGGGACCACAAAGCAGCTGATGCTGCTGTGCAGGAAGCTCAGGTGTTTCTTTGGAGCTCCACAGCTCTCGATGGTGGTACCCAGCAGCTCCAACGGCGCAGGAGAAAATCTATTTGCCATGTAACTCAGGTATGAGAGGGGCTGGTATGTGCCTGATGTTGTGACAAGTGCTGGTTTGGCATATCACATCCAGCAAGATCGGGAGTGGGGAACGTTACCTCCTCACCCTTCCCTTCAAACTTCACCTCAAAGTGTGCAGCACTACGAGTCAGAGCTCCACGGCTGCTCGTACCGCAAAGACCTCTCCCGGAAACGGCCAGCTGTGCCGTGCCAGCCTCCAGCAGCGCCTGGTCAGCATTTCATTACCCGGGTGCCCGTTGCTGTCAGCACACGCTCAGGCTCTGTTCTGCCTGCCAAAAAACTGGGCTAATTTATTTAGCATTTCAACAGATCAGGGAAAAAAAAATCATTTAGAGAAGGAAAGATTGAATTTGGGAACTCTGTTCCTTGGAGAGTTAGTAATGGATCTTTCTCTTCCCCCCTCCTCCAGGCCTCAGCGTTCATAACTTCTCCATGTCAATGTTATTATGAAGAAACTAATTCAATAATGAGCTCATTCCCCATATGAGAGCCCAAGTAAATGAGGCACTCACTCATCCCTCCTCTCCCTCGTCTGAGGGAGTCATGCTGCTCTCCTAATGCACTCTCTAAGAGCAATGGCCAAATGATGACACCAAGTGCTTGTGGTGGGTCGTATCCCAGAACTCTGCTGTTTGATCTACATGCCTTAATTCGCACCTTCCAGACTCTTCCTTTGCCTTTTTCTCGGGCTCACGTGCCTGTTGCTGAACCCGCTGCTGCCCCAGAGATGAGCCAATACAGCTACTTGTGGCCAGCACCCCAAGTCCACGTGCACCGTTCAGGGATTGCTTTTACCCATATGCTCATTCCTCAAACAACCCCCCTTTTGTGGATAAAGCAGTAAGATGGGTGAGAAACTTGCCGGGCACCTATCACGTCCAGTTTTGGTTTTATTTTGCTATTATCACTATTTTAAGAGCAACAGAACTTGAAGTGAGACAGCATCTGGCATCCCTGAGGTTCACACACATTGCTCCTGTGAGTTGCTAAAAGATCAAGCTTTCAACAAACCGAATTATGACTTATCTGGGTATGAATCCAGGCCCCAGACTCACCCAGTTTAAGATCCACCCCAGATTTACACCCAGAAGCTTTTCCTTGCCTGGGTTTTGGTCTTAGCAGAACCGCACCTGCAGGAAGCCCCACGCACAGACGCTTTGGTGGCACTTTCACTTCCAGCTCGTGCTGAGCTCAGGTGATCCACATTGCTCTGCATGTTGCTCAACAAGACGCAATGGGAACATGACAATTAACCCTTCGATGGGTTCAACGATACCCACCCAATTGCGCGCGTGAGTGGCAAAACTTTTGGAAGGAGCTACCTGTGCACGCGTGGACATCAAAAGAGCTACAAACACGACGCGGGGCTCTCTGCTCACCTCGCAAAGTCCAGGTCAGCCTCCCGTGACATGGTGATGTTCGTCAGGTTTTGCTGGAGGATGAAGATGTTCCTACACATTTTCTTGATGCCGGATTCGCTGATGCGCTTGAAGTAGTGGGCGCCGTTGATAAGGATGCAGGAAATAAGGTGGCCCAAACCTGCAAGGGTGGGGGAAAGCAAGCAACAAAATCACAGGAGGAAGAGATTTAGTGGAAAAATACATCATAAAACCCATGAATAAGCACTGCTAAGTGGTACGTGTGAACTGGAACAGGAGAGAACACTGCAAACAGCCCTCGGTGTCTTCCCTGTGCATTTTAGAAGGCCTTTCCTCAAGGTTTCCCTCTTCAGTAAAAATAAAAAACTGTCCCAAAATACCATGAAAACTTGAAGCAGCACTATCATCACCATCGATGTTTCTGGGGCAGTTCTGGATTTATAATCAGGCTTTGCATAATGTCCCTTTCAGTCCCCCTTTCTGTCTGGGCAGAGCAATGGCCCACTACTGCTCCTCCAAAACGATCGTACTTTCATCTGTCATCAAGGCGGGTTCTTCTCCCCTGGTAAACTCGGTCCACGAGAGCAGAAATGAGCTGCATTCCGATGCTCTTGATGTGCATCCTCTCTCTGATCAGTCCTGAACAGTTGCTTGCACCTGAATGATGTCTCCACCTTTCCTCTGCTGCTGAAGGACACAACCAGCTGCTGGGAGTCACAGCCAGCCCCAGAGTGAGGTATCCCTTCATGTCACATTACAAACAGCAAAACCCTCGTCCTGATTCACTCAGTACACGGGTCAGTCTAAGACTAGATGTCAATTCAAAGTCTGAATTAAGAAAATAACAGTCACGTACCGGCAACCAGGATGGGGTGTATCTAAAAACCAAAACGGCCTCAGAGGTGCCTACATTTCATGAAAAACACGCCTATGAATTTCAACCTCATGCTTTACTGAGACGTGAAGAGTCCCCATGGCTCTGTCTGCAGCCACTTCACTCTCCTCGAACAGACACAGTAGACCTGAGCTGGAAGAGGAGCTCTACAACGTGCGGGTGATCCCTCAGTTTGCTATGGATTCGCACAGCTCAGAGACATCCGATTAAAAAATGCCCCGTCAGTAGCTACATGGGTATGGGGGGAAGGATGGAGGTACTGACAACCTTCTCTAGGACCAGTAAGCAGTGGCCAAAATAAGGCTAGACAGCCTTGCAAAGCCTTTACACCTGCTGACATCCCATACTGGGCCATGGGTACATCTCCAGTCCCTGCCTTCTCCCGACTCTGAACAACGACCACGCAAACGGACGCGTACCCCGGCGTGCAGGCAAGAGAACTGCACGTCAGCGTCACAAATAAATACAGGGGAGATGAACCAAGACGTGATTTATATTCTCCAAGGTAATCACGACAGATGAGACATCAGAAGAGCTAATGTTCTCTCAATTTAATTTTCGAAATGGAATGGCTACACTGCGCATAGGAACTGCGCCATAATAGAGCTGTGCTTGTAATACACACACATGCCCTCCGGCTTCCCGAGGAAGAACTGGCCTGCACGTACATCATCTTACTGCCTTCCTGCTCAGCACGGGCCCGCTTCTCCAGTCCGGGCAGACAGCCGCAGAAATGTGTGGAGGCAACACGGTTCTGAGCGCCCCGTGTTTGCGTGGGTCTCACTTCTCCATCCGCTGTAGGCAGCAACGGTCCCACACTCTGCCTTGCCCCCCAAAGGCATGCTGCTGAGCTTTGGGATGAGAATGAGGAATCATTTTGTAAGAACCAAACTCTTATGGTAAATCCTGACCTTCAAAGATGTACTGGAACTTGTGCTGCTGGAGGCTGGCGCTCATGGCTTCCTCAATAGCGCTGATGTCCTTGTTGAGCCGGACAACAAGAGGGTCATAGTCCATGCTCTCCACGTTGGCCACGATGGCGTAGTTCCCTTGTTTAGCCAGCGGGATCAGGTAGTGGAAGCAATGAACTCTGCGAGACAGAAGAGAGAGATGTTACACTGCAACAACCCTGGTGTTCAAATACCGGTGGGCATGCAAAGCGTCGTCGTCTTGTTTTCCTTCCCACGTTCAAGGTAGTAAAAAATAACAACAGTGTTAAGAACTGGGTGGTTATGTCTGCATTGAACACATCCTCCTCTTGACATTGTCTCATCTTGAGAGGTGAACGCAAAGACCCTCCCTTAACTGATCTGACCTACATCATCCCAGTAAAGCGGCCAAGTGCTTTCACCGGATTCTCCAACTTCAGCC
>NW_010415928.1:54604-58865 GCF_000710305.1 Buceros rhinoceros silvestris | reverse complement strand
GTTCAGCAGCATTTCCACACCGATGCTCACATAAAAACCCCTTCTACGTACCACAGAGATCTAATAACGGTTGTAACTGTCAGAAGGAGTGAGCCAGGAGACAGGAAACGACAATTAGAGGGCCCAGGTTGTACCTATTCCCAAGCATTTAACTGCAACTTTTTTCTTTTCTGTTCACCTGCCCGGTACGGCTGTAGGCAACGTGCCCAACCATCATCCCGCCGCTGAAGGAGAAATTCTGTCCATTAAAATCACCTGCTGGGGTTCTGCAAAAAACTGTAATTAAGTAATTTCTTCTGAATCTATAGAGAAAAGTGCTGTACCCAGCCAAGCAGGCAGCAAAACTCCTTCCACTTTTGTGAATCTTGGGTTTCACCCACGTCACTCGACTCAGGAGGTTGGCTGGGTTCTTCTCCATGTCATCTGTCAGGGAAACACGGCCAAATCACAGCCTGGGTGAAATACATGCACTGAAAGCATAACTGAGACAGAAATTTCACACCAGATGGGCCCAGACAGCGGGGAGTTGGGTTGGGGTGGGAGAAGCCATGAGGGGTATGTGCTGGCTTTCATGTCCCCTGTCCTGCAAAACATCCTGCAGGTGGCCATCACAAGCCAGTCCAATTTAGGGCAATTCCAAGAGTAAACCCATTTGTTCGTACTCTTTAGTGCCTGCTCCTATATAATTCTATACAGGGCTTTTTATAGGGATGTGCTGTAACAGACATGTCGTCATCCAAACCTCCACGGATATTTGTCACTAAAGAAATGGTTGCACGATCTGAGCACCAACAGATTTCCTTTGAGGAAGCAGATACAAACCCAAGGAGCAGGACCTCAGCGACCACTGTCCTCAGGTCACGCCCACACGCTACCGGAGGAGGAGAAGCCCATGTCGAGCTGGTGCCAACCTGCATCTGGCAAAGCTGTGAACGAAGGGGGGGCCCTAAGGGAGGAGGAAGACGAGGGGCTAATTGTGTCGTCTCCAATCCGCTTTGCTGTTTGCTGGTGTTTTCCTAGACCGCACCTGCAGCAGCAAGCGGCTGGATAAATTCCCAGGCTCTTTGCAAATGAGCTCCGAGCGCCTGCTTAAAGCACAGGGTTTCTGTGAACGAACGGAGCCGGGGAGCTGGGGTAGGAGTCGCAGAGAACCTGCTAGTGACAGCCATCAGAGGGACTGGGCTTTTCCTCTGCGGCTGCAAACGCCCAGCGATGACTCTGAGGAAAAAATCTCCTGCTGGAGATTTTCCTGGTTGGTAGCATCTCTCCTTCTCAATCCTTTCCACCCGTTGGCACAGAGTAACGGGCTTTGGTGTATTTACAGCATCAACCTGGGGCTCCTAGAAGCACTAGAGGAGGTGGGCAATGGAGTGCTCTAAATTGACAGCAGTTTTCTCCCCCAAATCACATTTTCACTTATTTCTGCTTAACCCGAGTGTGATGAAGCCACTGAAGCCAGAGACCCATTCAGGCTGGTGCCCCACCACAAGTCCGGGCCCATACCATGAGTCCGAGTCAGCTCAGGCATCACCTCACGTCACATCGCAGCTGGAAAGCTGCTCAACTTCCACACCTTAGCAATCTTCTCCTTGAATCCTTCAAACCCCAGCTCACCTGTGATGCCTGAAACCAAGCGGCCAGCAGATGATGGAGAGCAGGCTGAAGGTCTGCTGACAGTAACTAATGTGTATTTTTTTTTAAGGCTACATACTGACTTCACCGGAGCTTTGCCCATGTACACAAGGACGCAAAATGGCTCAGGAGATGTCACAGCAGAACAAACCCATGATCCATCAAGTGCCATTGCCTGTCTCTGATATTGGCTTCTATGGGATGCTTCAGAGAAAAGGGGAGCAATGGGAATACACCTGGCCCATACAATGCATAAGGAAAAATGTCTTCCCAGCGCCGGAGCGGACAGCTGGCAGCCTGAAGAAGGGGATTTGCTGCCTTTGATCTTTGCATGCAGAGTCAGAGACATCACAGAATTAACCATGCCTTTAAAAAACTCCAGCTGGCTTCCCAGCAACTATTTGAAAGAGCAGCAAGAAAAGCTCCTGTTCGTGACACAAAGCGCAGTGGCTAATAAAGGTGCAGTCACTCGCTCGACTATTAAAACATTGATGTGTGATTTTCTAAGGACAAAGCCCACCCCAAAATGCGCTTTTCCCAATCTCTGACACAGAAGACGCAGACCTCCCTAGGAAATTCCACTTTTCGGTGTCCTGCCTCCATCCCACACTTGGCCATCTGTGGAGATGGGACCTGCCATTTCCGGACTGACCGTGATGCTACAGCAGGCAACTCCATCTGTCTCAGCGGTGGTAATAGATACTCCGGACACAACCTAAACCTAGAGCCTCTCAAGCTCACCCGCAATACCCGAATTCAGGGGGTTTACCTGACTTCCAGGTGCAGAACCAGCAGGCAGCGGTCAGCCATCTCTTGAAAAGACCTGGCCAGCTCACTCAGGGTCTGCAGGATCTGTTCGGATGCAGGAAGGTGTTCCATGCTGGCATGGCTGTCCTGGCCAGGAGACGCAGCTAGAAGAGAAGATAGTACAAATGTGAGACATAACTTGTCGCTATGGCTCAGCTTTAGCAAGCTCAGCATCTTGCCTGCTTCCATCCTGAAGGCATGTGCTCTCTCCCACCTTTGGCTGAGCAGTATCATCTATAATTTGGGAGTGTATGAAGCAACAAACTGCTTCTGCAATTGATTAAACTCCAAAGTGGATCTGAGAGGTTTAATCAACCACCAGAATACATTTACTTGGGAAGATACTGCTCTGCAATGAGTATTTCTGTAGCTGCAGAATCCAGGAACATTTATCTTGCCCTGCTCAGAGCGAGAAAAGAGCTGCCTGGGAGCCAAAGTGCAGCAAAGGGAAAGACGGTCCCTTTTGGTCACTGTAGACTTCTCCACGTAATTTCAAGTGAGTCTTTGCCTGCCCCCATCCCTTCAGAGGCATCTGGGAGGCTTTCTTTCCTCTTGTTAATAAAACACAGCTCTTAGGCAGGGAAGCAATTAAAAAGCAGGCAACAGGTATGAGGGGGTCATGGAGCAACTGCTTCCCTCCCACTGCGACCTCTTTAAAAAACCACCTTGAGTTTATCCCAACCATCGTCTCTCCTGGAGAGGTGTCAATGCCGCCATAACTCATGCCTTATATTTTATCACAGTGCCTGAACCCTGACCCTTCTCCCCTGCCACACAGACTGCTGCCACTCGAGCTGAAGAACTCGCTGCGCTACCAGGAGTCACAGGCTGTTATCACGGATTCCGCCTTAATTAGAGGAAGCGTATCCTAAACATCTGAGTTCAAGCCCTTGTTCAAGCAGCACTTTAGACACAGCTTCCTGCACTGGGTGATTAGCGATGTTTGAAATCAGGCAGGCCTGCTTTGACAACTTCCAGTTGAATTAAATAATGGGATTCCAAGGGATCTCCTGGATCGCCAAGTCCAGTCTGCACAAGCCCTGTGTCCCATGGCCTTGAGTATAAACTTAAGTGTCATACTGAACTTGTTCAGACTTCTACCCTGGCTGACTCCTTCTCAGCATCACTTCCCTAACAGGGAAGTTAAAAGTCTGGGATCTAATTTCCAGCCTGAACTTAGTCACTGATGTTGACACATGGTTCTTCATACCCCAGCGTTATTCTTCGCCTTACAGAGTTCTCCATCCCTGGATTCCTCTGCACAGAAGCACAGAATCATTCAGGTTGGAAAAGGCCTTTAAGATCATTGAGTCCTACCTAATACTGCCAGGTGCCCCCTGCCCCCTGTCCCTCAGCAGCACCTCCACACGGCTGGGAAACCCCTCCAGGGATGGGGGCTCCACCACTGCCCTGGGCAGCCTGCCACACGCCTGGACAAAAGCAACTCTCTGCACCCCTTCTGGTTTCAATTTCCTTGTCCTGAACACAGGTAACCAGAGCTGGATGCTGTATTTGAGCTACAACTGGTGCCACAACAGGACTAGAGCTTTCCCATCTCCACTGGGAATACTCCTTTCCTCTGCCATAACTGCTTTTTTTAAAGTTGCTTCACATTTTCAGCTCATAGCTGTTCTGTGGTCAGCCTGAAGAGTGGACCGGCTGTCTGCCGGCTTTAAGGAACATCTGCTCTCTCTCCTTGCACTAGCGTTCGTTACAGAATCACAGAACCCCAGCCTGGTGGGGCTGGCAGGGACCTCTGGGGATCACCCAGTCCAGCCCCTGCTACCGCAGGTCCCCAGCACCGGGTGCCCAGTTTGGCGGC
>NW_010415928.1:46771-54424 GCF_000710305.1 Buceros rhinoceros silvestris | reverse complement strand
TTCCTAGGTGGTTCCTTCCACATGCACCCAAAAATCACAGAACCCCAGACTGGTGGGGCTGGCAGGGGCCTCTGGGGATCGCCCAGTCCAGCCCCTGCTACAGCAGGTCCCCAGTGCAGGGTGCCCAGTTTGGCGTCCAGGCGGGTTGGGATCTCCCCAGAGCAGGAGACTCCGCAGCCTCTCTGGGCAGCCTGGGCCAGGGCTCCTCACCCGCACAGCAAACAAGTGTCTCCTTCCGCTCAGGTGGAACCTCCTGTGTTCCAGTTGTGCCCGTTGTCCCTTGTCCTGTCACTGGGCACCACTGGGCAGAGTCTGGCCCCTCCTCCTGACCCCCTTTAGCTCTTGATCCCATTGGTGAGGTCCCCTCTGAGGCTGCTCTTCTCCAGCTGAACAGCCCCAGGGCTCTCAGCCTTCCCTCGGCACAGAGATGCTCCGGTCTGCACCAGTTACACAATAAACAGCCAGACACCAACACAACTCTGCAAAGAAAGGATTTGTCCATCACCAAGGAACTGTTGACGATAAACTTTCATTTTGATAGGGACTGATTAAGTAAATGTCACTTGCCGCTGTTTATACAGCCCAAGTCCTGCTTCCAAAGAAGAACCTACACCAAGCTTTGGACTCGCTCTTAAAATTAAACACACCTTCAGATCTAGTCTGAAAAGGACAGGGGAAAAAAAAAAAGAAAAGGAGGAGATAAAATGTGCTGTGAATTACAAGAGAGAAAAGCGTGCAGGGATGACGCCGTGTAAAACACAGCTCCTGGAAGTGGCCTCCTGCAGCAACTCCTGCAATCACAGCAGCATTCATGAAGGGCTTTTCTATCAAAGAACATGGTGGAGGGATTCATAGCCTGGCAAACACTACTGAAAATAATTAACTGGCCTGGAGCATGAGAGACAAGAAAGAGGGAAACGAGGGCGACAATCCTCAGGGTGAAGGAGAATAACAAAGCTGGTCCCTCCCTAGCACAGCCTGGCACTCCTCTGAGCCTCTCCCTGCTCACTGAGGTCTCTCCCACAAAGGAAATGAAACCATCAGCGAGGGGGTGATGGGCTTGTTTACAGAGCCTCTCGCTTCCACGGGGGTTAGGAGGTGACCCTCCGGGGGCGCTCTGGGAGAGCTGTGTGTCCAGCTGCCACCCCCCTTTCAGCTACGAGACCTCCAAGTGACATTTGTTCTCCTGGATGGGGGGAGAACTTTCCGATCATGTAGGGTCAGGTCCGGGGGTGCTTATTTGGCCACTGGAGAAAGCAGAAAACCTCACCTTTATTATGGCGGAAAAACCCCCACCTATTTTTAGGCTAAAATCCTACATTTTGAGAAGTTTCCCTCAGCCTCACTCCTGGAGACGAACTCGCTGCAAGAATCACCTCTCTTTAGCAGTGCCGGGGCTGCAGCCTCGGGTTCGATCTTGCCCTGCACGCTCCAGCGATGCCTCCCGGCAGAGATGGATGGACCCATCACCCAAAAGGCAAGAGTCAGCTCATTTCAGCAGTGAAGAGATACACGCACCATTTTTCTGCTCTCCCAAATTCATTTACAGCAATTTAAGTGAAACTGTAATTATATTTGTCACGGGGAGATAAGAGGAGGAGGGAGACGGGGACGATCTGCTCCTTATTTAAAGCCGGAGCATTGAAGTCCTGGGTGCTCAGAGCCCCCATGGTGGGCGGGAGGGTCTGGTGCTGGCTTGGGGGATTCATACCTACTTCTCCCACGCATGATGAGGACATGGAAGTGTACTTTTGCTTTTTGAGACCAAAGGAAGCCTTTCAGAGCCCACCAATTTTCCTTTCTCCTTCTTTGGACCATTTCACAGCCAATGAGAAAAGCCCGTTTCTTTGAGTCTTACTCAAGGTACTTTTACTCCACAATCCTTGGCAATACAAACCCACAGAAGGAGCTGTAACAGCAAAAAATAATCAGAGACTGAATTATTAAGGGGCCTTGAATAAAAAAGGTAACTGGGAGCTGGCTCTGGAGTCGACCGGTTCTTTGGGCAAAGCGTGCCCCTGCGTTACACGGTCACTCAACTCACCAGAGCACACTCTGAGCCGGAAGAGAGGGAGACCTCCAGCTGAAAGGCTGGAAAAGCAAACCAGCAGGTGAGCAGCCATCCACTTCTTCTTCCCCTTCTCCTCCTCCATAACCCATTTCCACCAACATGAACTGAGCTCTCCTGGCCAACAAAGTACCCAACGGTTGGGTAGGCAGTGGCCAACACCTTGCTCCGGGGGCCCTTACCACCTTGCAGCCTTAACAGATGAGTTTTGTTCGTTTGCAGTGAGGTTCCCGGGCTGCTGGATAACGGTTACCGTCTAGTTTGGGATTTTTTCTAGCTTGCTGTAAGCACAGCCAAGATATTTCACCCCAAGGAGGAGAAATGTTTCATTCCAGCAAACCTGAGAAAAATAAACTTAACATACTCATTGTCACCAATGATTTCAATCATTTTGCGATTCAATGTGGCTGGTGCCTCCTGACAGCTTGTGCCTTGTAAATCGATGGATGTAAATCACCAGCCCTCTGGAATATTAAACAAAACCTGCCGCGTTGCCCATAAACAAACCTCTGGAACCAATCAAGGTCCACAATAGCGCGTCCTGCCCACTCGCAGCGTGAGCAGAGTGACTGCTAACGGGTCTGAATGATTTAATAGCGCAGGGAGAAAAATCAATCCCAGCTTACAGGCTCTGCCTCGGCTCCGGTGCAACCTGAACCTGAGAAGTGAACCTCCAACGCGCCCAGGCTTTGCATAGCACGACACACATCTGCTTTTCAGGGGAAAGGCTTGCAGAAAATTTTACAACTCTGCTGGGGAAGAAAACCCTCTTATTTGGAAAAGAGATGCAGTATGAAACACTTGCTCTGCCCCACAGGTAGCGTTAGGGACCAGTTCACAGCTTCTTAGGTTTTGATTTCTTACTCCTTTCCTCTCCAGAACAGGAAACTCCAAAATAACTGTAAATACACATGTGCAAAAGGAAATTTGTTACGGACTCTGCCTTTGGAGACTCAGGGTTAACTCCTCTCTCTGCTGGAGACTCTGGCGATCTCATGCACCACTTTCTCTTTCCATCCTTTAGTTCCCAGTGTGTAAAACCTGGACAATGTGTTTTTATCCATTACTGCCACTCAAGGCTGATTCTGAGCTCGCCACGTCTCCTGCTCCTACAGCTCTTGGCATCACGAGGCGACGATGTCACTAGGAGACAAAATCGCTGCTCTAACACCACCAGGAAAGAAGAATATCTGGTTATTTAAGGGAAAAAGCACTGGGTGAAGTTGGGAAGAATTAGATAAGTGATTATGTGGGAGTTTTTTAAAGAAAAGTGGGCACATTAGATGCAATATCAAGGACCTATTTGGGCAAGATTTCTGAGGAAGACATATGCCAGGAGACCTCTCTCTTCTGAAGCCAAACAGCAGGAGGAAACAATTTTTTTTTTCAATATGTCCGCATTAAAAAATCACCTGTTTCTGTTAAGCCACGGTCTGTCAACCTGGGCCAGAGCCAAGCAAAGGAAAGCTGCTGCTGTGGTGATGCTGGTGAGCAAGGGCTTTGTGGGGCGACAGGAACACCATCGAGGTGCCCAGAGCCCTGCCAAAAGGTGACACAAGTGGCACGGGGCACCACCTCCACCTCACTGTACGGAGATGGCCGCACTTGGCCGCAGGAGCTGGGAGGTATCTTAGACTTGGTGGAGATGAAAAAGCCCAAGTAACCAAAGAGAACCAGACAAAGCAAATCAACTCAAATGATTTTCTCCCTGTGGAAATAAATACCAGGACTCCGCTCTCAAGCCGCTTTTCTTTCCGTGGTTACAAATCTTTCCTCCTACTTTGATCTCGTACCGCTCCCAAGATGTCATCTCAATCTAATTTAGAGTGTACGCTCTCCGAGGAGCAAGGGCCTTCTCTTTTCATCCTCTCGCAAAGCGCTCTGCACCTGCAGTGCTCGAGAAATAACGAACAACAACAACTATATGCAACCCATATGGCCACTTGGACCGCTTTCTGGCTGCAGGAGTATTGTGTGAAGCTCTGCGGCATAGATCACTCACTGCCTACCTCTAAATTGGTCTGTTTGGGGATCTCAGAGCTGCAGCTTTACAGAAAAGGACTGGAATGAGCCACAAAACCTGGAACTGGATTTGGATTGGCAGAGTTCATGAGTTTAATTTCAGGAATTCAAGAACCAATGCTAGATTTTGGGGGTGACTCCCTCCCTCTTCCTTCTCAGAAGTGTCAGTCTTCGGGTTTCTTGCAGGATACTTACTGTTTATTTATGCCAATATTGTTGCACTGCTCCTTCTGACCTAAATTGTTCTCTTCATAGATTATAAATATTGAGAAAAAAACCAGTAACAGCAATGACATCTCCCAAGACTTCTGTGATCACAGAATGGTTTGGATTGGAAGGGACCTTTAAAGGTCACCTAGTCCAACCTCCAATGTATCTGGCATCTCACACTTTTTATTTTGATGTCAGCTGTCTTCTTCACATGGGCTCCAAACCGAAAGGCAGTTCCTTAAGGCAAGCAGCTGGCAAGGACGGTGGCTCTGCACATCAGTGCTCTGACCTTCCCTTCCTCAGTGATGGGTAAGAGAAACTCTTCACTCCGAGATGAGCTCGTCCTACAGACACTTGCTTTTACAGATGCTTGTCTCTATAGACAAACCTGGAAGATGATGAGCAGAGGTGATGACATTCAGCGCCTACCTAAGCCAGACACTGTCTCCCACGCAATGACCACAACCCTCCTCTTTGGCCTTGACCCCTGCAAAGCTCTGAGACACGGAGAACATTTACCACGCACATGGAGGCAGCGCAGAGCTGACGGTATCAACTGGTAAGAGAAACACAGGAGAGAACAGGGATTCTCGTTAAAACAGAACAAATACCACGAAAGGACATACTCGAAGAGGTCGGGATTTTTCAGACGAGGGATGTGAGGATGGGATTACCTAAACACTCAGCACTGGTCTGGCTCACCTGTTACTGGGATCAACAGTAAAACCACTCGCTGCTGCTCAACAGGCAAAGTTATGCCAAGACGTAAAGCAGCAGTGAAGAGAAAGCAAGCTCAGGGAAAGCTTCTCATTAATACTACTTTGAGCAAATTACTACTAATGAGTCCTGTTCTTCTCTAATGGAGGCAACCAGGATCATACACTTAGGAAAGGAATTTTCCTTTGCAAATCCTCTAGAGGTTCTGATTAGGATGGAGAAGAAAGGAGACCTTGTTCCCAAAACCCAGGAAAAGAAAGACAAAGCTGAAGGCTGGCGTTGGGAGCTTCCCTCCAGGCCCCTCTGCCCTTTGCCCCATGTTAAAATTCAAGTGTGGGCGAGGGGACAAGGCAGCGTGTTGGAAAAACGCATCGCGACCTCATTTGCGATGGGTGGTGATAAGCTGGCTGGGCTGCGGTGCCCATCACTTCAGTAAACACTAATGATGAGGAGAGCACAGACTGTCACCGGTGATAAAGAACAGGCTAAACACTCTATTAGTTTTTCATTTTGCGAATTAATGTTTTTTATGGCGTGTGTACAGTCGCTAGTTAATGAATTGTCTCGTTAGAGCTGCCTGCGGAGCTCCTCGTCCGCCTCTGCTGGCAGGCATAAATTTCACAAGGAAATTAGCACTTTTAAAAAGGCAATAACTCCTCTAAAAGTGGTTTGTTTTCCATTACTTTCTGAAAATATGCAGCCTCGGGAAAGAGATTATCGGGGGAAAAAAAAAAAAGATGTCTCCGAGCTAGAGGGGCAGGGCAAAACGTGCGGTGGGAGGTTCTAGCTCCGTCGTACAATAACCCACTGGAAGGGTTTGGTTGCTCGACGCTTCTTACAGCGCTTTGCATTCGTGTCTGGAAAAGGCTTGAAAAAAAGCCCTAAACCTCTTGGTTAATTTACAAAACTCTGAAGGGCACATTATTTCACTGAAGGAAGTGAAATTGCACAGGTGCAGCCAAGAGCCATCGCAGCTGAAGACTTTCTACATGGAAGATCTCTTTGACAAGGCCAGGGTTTGCTGTTCCAGTGCTCCTCAACTACAAAAACTCTGTGTTAAACTGATCTGTTTTCAGTAATTTATAATGTAACTTTCCCCGTCCCTGGGAAAAATGTTATTTCCTGGGCTGAATTCTACTAGTGACTTGATTTAGAAAGCTTAGTAAAAACCCACTCATCTGCTTTTGAGTTATGAAAGTATTTTTTTTCCCACCTGTTTGGTGTTTCCCATCCTTCTCCGTGCTTGGTTAGCCAAAGCCAGCCATGAGCTTCACCTGATCTTCATTAAAGACAGAGCAAAATCACAGCTCCAGTAAGTCAACGGAGACGTCTCCATCAATCTACACAGGGCCACAAATTCACCCCCAAACTGATTTCTTTACCCATTTGTCACTGGTTTCAACAGGCGGAGAAACCTTCTAAAAATTGTCAACATTTGTAAATAAACGAGCAAAAAGGAGTGGAAGGAAAACAGAACACCTCAAGGCCAGCTGCTTTTCAGAAGGCGCCGTGTCCTTAGAGCTGATGGAGATGACTTTAGCTCACCTGCTAATGAAGAATGCTTCACAGCATTGGGGACAAACACAAGGGACCTAGCATCAAAGTAACGTCATGTCACCGGTACCTGACTCAGAGTACGACGGTTCCACCATTGTCTAGCAAGTGACCGGCAGGAACGCTGGGTATTTGTGAAAACCACAGAAACATTGTCATCACCATGTGAATCGAGGCGGAGAACAACAGACATTTATGTACCAGCTTCATGGAAGATTGTCCACACCGCTGTTGGGACGTGTCCTACGTGAATGGAAATGATTAATTATTTTGGCAGCTAAAAGAGTAAGACGAGCTTTGGCCACGCACTTGGATTACTATAAAAAGAACCAAGCAAACCCCAAACCTATAAAGAGCCGCCAAGCTGCAGATAAGGCTTCCTCAGAACTAGAAAAAAAAATAGCAGAAATCGGTGTCAGAACTCTTACAAAGCAGCCTTGAACAAAAACTGGGGGCTCAAATGTTTTGTTAAGGGGCTGGTCAGCCGGGCCAGGAAAGGGCGTGATGCTCCAAACCGTCTGAGATGCCACACAACCTCCAAGCATAATTTTAACTTTTTTCTTTCTTTTCCTCAGACTCCTCCATGATTTTGAGCTGCATCTTGCCAATAAACGCTCTCAAAACATGACAGCAAAAATTCTCTGGGTAGAAGATGTCCTGAGAGGGACATATTTCTGAACAGACCTTAAACCTCCCAGTCTATTGGACTCACTGGGAGAGCAAGGAACAGAAGTCCTGAAGTCACCTGGTGTCCTGATGCCCCTGAGCAAAACTTCTCTTCTCTGGAAGAGGCGGGGACAAGGTGAAGAGAGTGCAATGGCAGTAAATACAGTGAAGTAGAACCTTAAGGATCCGTTTTTTTGACTGTTGACACTTATGGTTAGAAGTGGTTTGAGGGCTCTTTGTTTTTAATAAATTGGTTTGCAAGCAAGAGGAGGAGCAGCAGAAGACAAACGAGAACCAGTGAGTCTTGTCCAGGAGGATATAGAGGAAGGTGTGAGTCTGACTATCCATGGGAACAACAAAGGGCTTTCAAACATAGGCTGGAGAACGGGAAACACGTAGAATCCACTCACAGGAAA
>NW_010415928.1:45002-46638 GCF_000710305.1 Buceros rhinoceros silvestris | reverse complement strand
GCAGGAACATTAGTTACACTGACCAAACTCATAGTCTGACTTCCCCACAATTCCTGCTTATTTAAGAGTCATTTTCCCCAAGTCCCACACGAACACAAATGCTGGTTGGATCAGAGTGATCCTCCAGCCCACGTACTGTGACAAAGTGACTCAATGGTGATGTCAATGATTGACCATACTTCGGAGTCCAGTCACCTGGTTTTGAAGAGGATTTTGCCCCTTCCACAGTAAGCTGTCACCTCTAGCAAACCAAGGAGCAGCAGGTGGACTTCTCGCTCTTCATCTTTGACACCAGTGAGTCATTTTCTTCAGAGGGGATAAACAGCTCCTCACGCACTGAACCAACTGGAGAGGACAGCAGGCTCTTCGGAGTTATTTCCACAAAACCCTAGATTGGCTGCTGTTACTCATGAGGGATCCTAGTTGTAAAACGTTTTGAAAGCACCGCTAATTAGGTCACTTATTTACATGACAATCCCCTGCGTTTAAGGCTGGTGGGTGGGAGGAAAGAAAGATGGAACTAGAGTAATTAGTGTAATCATGACAGTGAGCTAAGTGGTGACCCCACAGCACTGATCAATGCCCGGACTGCATCACTGTGGTGAGCCGACTGTGTGAGGGAGAACCATAAATGCCGAGTGTCCAGGTCAGAAAAACAATGGCTCATTTTCTAACCATTGGATATTTGATGTAAAGCATCGAGGCTGGGGAAAGGTGCAACCACTAATCCATAAGAGCAGCTTCGCTGCAGACATTCAAGGGAAAAAAAGGCACTGAAAAGTGCTAGGAGATGATTTTGACAAGCAAACAAGAATTTTACCTTGGCTCTTGACTGTGTGGTTTCATTCCTTGAGATCCAGCAAAGCAAACCCTTATTTAAGCTATGAAATTTTATCATCACTATTATAAAACAAACCAAAAGAATCTCTTAATGCTCAGGTTTACCAAAACAGCGTTCTTGTCTTCATGAGGTCAGCGAGGTCAGCAGTTCCCTGCTGGTCTTGAAGGTTAGTCTTAACACTTTGTCATCTCAAACGAATTTTCCATGGTTTTAGTCCTCCAAAAGCCAACTCGGCTAAGCCGGTCCCAGCTGGACTCTTGTCCACTGCCTGAATTGCTCTACTCAGCTCTTGGTCAGCTTCAGTTGGTGTTAAGAGAGCAACAGACACAGCTTTGCTTTTGGATTCCATTTTGCCAAGTTAAGTCAGTCCATTCAATCTGGAGGCTCTTTGGGACACGTCCATAGCGTTGCTGATGGCTCGTGCAGTCATTGATAAAAGGCTGACAAATGCTCTAAGTCAGGATACCCATGGATACTAAATATTTCCTCTCCAAACGTCTTCTGAAAGGCCTCTGCACTCTGACACTGGTTCCCCCATTAGGCTTTTACCATTCAGGATGGAGTAACTCCAGGTGACATGACATACTGCTGGACCCAAGGTCTAAATATTAGCTAGGAGTCTAGTCTAATCAACAAGTGTAAATACATTGGTGGCTTCTGTTAAAACTAAAAGGGCAATTAACTAGCAGACGATCCCAGATGGTTGGGTTTGAACTTGGTAGATTCATATTTTACTGTAGCTGAGGATGGCAAAGCCCTCCTGTTCTTGTTCAAGGGCAGACCCACCTGCAGGAA
>NW_010415928.1:42149-44909 GCF_000710305.1 Buceros rhinoceros silvestris | reverse complement strand
AGGAATGCATGACTCGAGGCAGACACCTTGTTTCTCAATTAAATACCAGCCCCAAGTATGTTCTGAACAATGGTGGGGTTTGTAGAAGCAAGGAGAGGGCATTGGTCATCTCTGCAGCATCCCAGAGATGTCAGCACAGGAGTAGGGTGAGCCATGTGATTGACAGGAAGAACTGGGTGGATCTGTGCCACGGTGCTGTAGATAAGATGCCCAAGTAGACCTGGTCCTTTTGGCTTCCTCTGGTTCTCCTTTGAACCAACTAGATCTGAATGAAGACATCTAACATCATTTTGAACCATCCATTCCCAGGCCAGAACAACAGATGCTACCCAGGTGCAGGGCTTCGCATCTTGATCTTATGTCAGGACGACCCACATTCCTGTAAGTCGTGGTCAGCTCAGAGCATGGACAGGGTCAACTCGTCTTCATCTACAAAACACCACGTAGGCACAAACCAAATCAACATGATCCTGATCAGACAGTCTGCAGGGCAGTGGTGGAAAGCAACCACCCCAGGACACCGCATCTCCATCCAGACGATGCGTGCACAGCCATGAGGAGGCAGAAGACATTACGGATGACGGTACCGTGAAGGCGCAGAGCACCTGGGCAGGGGATCTACCACGGTTTGAACATTGGCCGAAAAGCACCAACTGAAATGAGACCGCTGAAGAAGCTCAAATGGAAAGCTGTCATTTAGACTAAGTCATATTGAAGCACCAGGAACCCGCTGAACGACACACGCACTGGGGATTTATCTCCGTTAATGGCAGGTGTTTTGCATTTGTTAGAAATTTGCAGCTCTTTCTGTTTCAGAAAGAAACGTACTTTGGCTGCAATAATAAAGCAACAGCAATCACCAAGTCCTTCTCCCGCGAGAGGGCCAGGCACGTGTCGATCATCTTTAATCTGGCTTTTAAATAAGGTTCTCTATTAATAGATTGCTAGGAAAAAAAGTTCCCGGTGAGCAATCAATACAGCAAGATGTGTTACAAGTTCAGTGACAGAAAAAAAATAAGCTCCAACCTGAGAGAAATATAGCCCCATTTAAGAGCCGCCTTCGGTTCATTAGAAACGCCGGGGTTAAATACAAAGACCTGTTTGAGTTCACCACCGCTGTGTGGCCTGACTACGAAATGAAAGGCATCAATTTTACCGCCGCATCGGGCCTGATTTTCATTTGCACCGAGAGGCTGTTCCACCACTCTGTCAGCAGAGAGGGGCTGAAAGCGGCTCTAAATTACAGCTCCCTTACGCTGGCGGAGCGGAGCAAAGGGGCTGCACCGGCACCACTTGGAGTGGTGCGGGATGCCTTCTGTCAGCCACCGGAGCCCGGTTCAGCGCGAGGAGGCACCCAGAGCCAGGCTAACGGGGAGGGCGACCCTGCGGGTGCACAGTGATCCAGGACGGTCTCGATCCCGTAATGCCCTTCCCAAACTTTTCCAAAGTGTTTCAAGATCCACGGCTGGAAAACGTGATGCAGGTATTCGGTGTCACCATCAACAAGAGGCAGCCAGTGACAGATAACCGTGGTGTTTGGTAAAAAGCTGTAGCACAAATGTTTTTTTCTCCCCTCCCAACTTCTGAATGAAATTGTAGCTCACCCGAACTGCTGCAAGTCTGGAGGGTGAAGTGCTGCCCATCTGCAGAAGCGGTGAAGGCGTCTCACAGACGTTGCCTTTTAATTTGGGGGTGAAAGCACCCTCGAACAGGAGAAGATAACCAGCTTCGGAAGCATGTTCGATAAAAAAAAGTGAAAAGGCTGAAAGCCCCTTTAGATGCTTCAGAAGGGCCAGACTCTGTCCTTGCACACCCTGCAAAGCCCCTAAAGAAATCTCCACCTTTTGCAGCACCTTAAACCCACACTGCCTGACCAACCGCACCCTGCAGCCTCGCTTTTTTTGCAACATAAACAGGCAAAGCCAATAACTCTCAAGCTTTACGTCGGTGTCCTCATTGTGATTTTACTTCCCAGCGTTTCTGCACCTGAATCCAGCTGGTTCACAATCCCACACGAGGCACCACGGGATTATGGGGGGTGGGGCAGTGAGAATTACGAGCGCTACAGGAAAACCGTCGCATCCCTCGGTGCAGCCTGTGACAGTGTTTTTTTGTAGGGTACGAGGTACGATTTCAATTGCATTGGCCCAGGCTGCCCAGGGCAGTGGTGGAGCCCCCATCCCTGGAGGGGTTTCCCAGCCGTGTGGAGGTGCTGCTGAGGGACAGGGGGCAGGGGGGACCTGGCAGTGCTGGGGGACGGGGGCACTCGATGATCTTAAACGTCTCTGCCAACCAGATGATTCTGGGATTCTGTGATGGGTGGAAAAAAAACTCAAGAGGGCAAGAATTCAATGGGAAAGGATTTCCTTGGGAAGACCAAGAGGGATTTATCTCCCCATCTGTATCACTTCGACATATCGACATCGCTTTAACACCCTGCTTACGGCTGTCACGTGGGGCTGATGGCAGGGGTGGGGGCAGGAAGGTCACGGTCAGAGGGGGCAGGCAGCGTCCTGCCTGGAGCTGGGTCTCTCCAAGCCCCCGAACACAGCTCGTGTGAAATGGGGAGGGAAAGCAGGAAAGCCACGTTCTCCCAGCAAACCTCTTTGGGACGGGAGCATGGCAGTTCCACACTTCCCTGGCTGGCTTAACGACGCACAGCACTTAGCTCCATGTCGAATGCTTATCACCGGAGCGGGGAGTCTGTCACTCCACAGACGTGAGCCGCAATGTGACATGCAGGTAGTGGAGAAACGGCTT
>NW_010415928.1:23529-41980 GCF_000710305.1 Buceros rhinoceros silvestris | reverse complement strand
CCTGCTGAAGGTCTCCCATGCATCTCCTCTAACACTGGGGTCCTTCCCCTGTAAGCAGGCAGGGTTGAGCTGCCGAGGTCAGTCCCAAATGTGTTCTCGTATTTGTCCTTAATTAATCAGACTCACAGAATCCCATGCTGGAAGGGACCTCAAGGATCACCTGGTCCAACCTTTATCAGCAAAATCATTGAGAGCTCACAGGGTCAGGCAAGGGGTCAGGCACAGGGTCAGCCCAATATCTGTTGGAAGCCAGGTTTGTGACAAGACTTTGAATCTTTGCTTTTTAAGGAATCTTTGCTGCGAGGGACACTAGGAGACAGGGAGGAGCTGGGTTTGAAAGTCAAGAGCCTTCACAACTGTCAAAGAAACCATTGGTTTAGCTCTGGTTTTAAAAACCAGTGTGTTTTGAGTCCCTCACCCTTGTGAAACCTGTCTGCAAGAGAAAGGGTAAGTGCGCTCGTACGAGCAGGACAGTAAGATGCTCACCCAGCTGCACGAACCCAGGACCAGGGGTGCTACAAAACCCGAACAAACAGCCCACAACAAAAACACACAAGTGCTTTTTTTTCCCCATTTCTGCCTTGATTTCAACACTTTCCTGATCCAGGACTTCCTCTCAGGGGGCTCCTTGATGCGTGTCCCTACTTGGACTAAATATTGAGCCTCAGGATCTGTTTCTAAAGGGATTTTCTTTTTATGGAGAAGGTAATGACAAGAGAGGAGACATCTTTCTTGAGACTACTGTTGGAGTCCTTTTTTTTATATAAAACTATTAAGGTGATAAAAAGGTGTTAAAAATGGTCATTGTTAAGGATGAGAAAGGACAATGATAAGGAACATGATACACTGAGCAAACCTTTGAGTGGATGCAAGAGTGTCTACTGATCTACGCCACACGTGGACATGTGGTACCCACGCAAAAACTTCACCTCCTGTAAGCTATCTAGAAGAGAAAGAAGCTCCTGTTTTACGTGAGCTCTGCGAAGAAAAAGTCATTTCAAACCCCCTGTTTAAGGGGTCGGTCGTTAACTGCTGACTACAACGATCTGAAATCACGAGATGCCAACAGCCGGCGGGATTTAAAAGGGTCGCTGTAACTCGGTGAGCTAATGGCTAATCTTTCATCTTCCTACCTGCACACAGCATGCAGCCACCTTAAAAATGTAAAGACTGTCCCAGCTCCTTCAACGCGCATAATAATTCCTTCTTTGTAAAATATTCAGAGGGCTTTGGAGGGCTGAAGCTCGGGCGAGGGAAAAGGATGATATGTTCTATCTGCATATGACAAGGCAGAGGAGCAGGAGAGGAAGCGGTGAGGAAACCCTACTTCCATTTTCATCCAAAATTTATTTAAAATTTACTCGACTTCCTCAGTTAATTCATCTTCTTCCAGCAACTTTAATCCTTAAATGGTTATTGTTAAAAAGAAGTTTGTATTCCCTCAAAAGACAAGAGCAGAAGAAAATGACTTTGTCATATCTGACTGGTTCGGAAAATATAAAATCCAATTCTGAAGGAGTGCAGATAAGGGAAGAGCTATGGAAGAGCCATCAGCTTAGCAAACACTAAATAATGAGGAATGCAGAGACTGCCCAGCATGATAAAGCACTCCATTAGCAAGACTGTTTTCAAATGAGCGATAATTGTGGCACATCCACAGCAAAAGGTTATTGAATTTTTATCTCCGGGAAGGAGCCTTCTGACAGCCTCACCAAAAAGCCACCAACAGGCAGTCTCCTTCTGAGGATTTCCCAAACCATGTCCACACCTGCCCAGCTCCATCCTGTGCCTTCTGAATACTTAGAGCCTATAAATGGCCCGTTCGCAGCCAAGCAGGTTTTGCTGGAAAAGCCACCAACTTCCGACAGGGAAGAAGTACAGGGACACCACCACCGTGTCACGGATTTGTTGGTGAGGATGGTGTTTCTGGCATTGCACCAAAAATTCTGGTCCCGGTCGCATCACTTTGATGACAACGTGTGTGAGACCAAGATTTAATCTCACGTTGCTGGGACAGAAAAGAGAAACGATCAAAGGGCTGGACGTGTGTTCTCATGACGCACTGGCCCAACGTGTGGTAAGGGCGGAAGAGGAACCCCCACCACTGCTCCCAGTTAATGATACCAATGCTCTTGCTCCAGCATAGACACTTCAAATGCAGCATCTAGTCCAAGGAAAAAAATAGAGCAGAAGAGAGGGTTGCTCAGAGGCAGGTAGCAGCGACGACCTGCCCAAAGTCAGCTACCAAAGAGCAAAGCCGCGCGACTGACGGCCCGTTGGCTTGTGCACGGCGAGCCACGGATCCCAGTTGCATTGAACTGGATTGCTTGGGTTTCACACGGACACGTCTTAAAGTCAAAGTTACCGACGGCAAAATGACTGAAGTGGCTGCGCTTAGGACAACCTGAACCTGCACTGGTTGAGCTTCAGTGCGCGGCAGAACCCCCCTCTACTGAGACTGACTTTCAGCCTGTTATTTGCCTTCCTCCCTCCTCCCTCTGATGCTCACTGACTTGCTCTGGCTTGTAGCGATGAGATGCTCAGAAATTCAGATGATCAGTCCATGACAGAAAAGCACAAACTCGCCCTGTGACAGCCGAGCGTTACGGCACTAACACTGCGCGACTCTTTGAAACAACAGAGAGGTTTAACGTTTCCTCCTCCTCCCAGCTCCGTCCAAGCACATTTGAATTGCTCTTCTCCCGCCCCGGTGGGATGGAAAGAGCCATCTCATCTCATCTCATTTCTCCTCTGCTGTTCATTGCACTCCCTGTACATCTCCGTAGCTTGCTGGATGTGTACATAACGTCTGGCTCACGCCACCTCCTCTGCCCCACGGCGTCCCTTCTCTCCTCCCGTACAGATCGCAGGCAGCTCTACTGATGCTCCATTTAAGAGATGGACTCCAACAGGTGTCGGCTATAACCACCAGGTCAACAGCCTCCGTCCTTTTCTAACGCTGCTCGTTCTTCCTCTTGGTTCAGAAACTCCAGGCATTTATGTACAGACATTTTTGTGCACCACTATGAAGTTATTACAAAGGAAGATGAATTTTTATTGTCAGGAGGACATTGCCAAGTGAAATATTACGCTTTGTACTTTAATGTTTATTCACTGCTGTGTGTAACGGCCTCTCCGAAGCCTGAAAGTCACGCTTGTGCCCTTTCCTGTTTGGAAAATATTGATTTATTCAAAAATTGGAATTTCTACTAGGACTGAAATTATAAATTAAGTTTTTATTTTTCGTAACTTTGACTGTCAGAGCACAACTCCTCAGCCCCCAAAACTACTCCCAGTAACTAAAGATGTGTGAATAAATATTTAGCTACTGAACTTTGACAGCATTTTCCGATGGGTTTTGTTTTCCTTTATTTTTTTTTGTCATTTTCGGCAGTACACCCTGCGAGAGCACAGCAATTCCCCTTGTCACTCAAGTAGTGGGAACTCAGAGTATGGGCCACAGGAATATTATTTAATACCTGTAGCATTTGGGGTCTTTAATATTTAGCTGATTGTATAATCTTAATTAACCTTCTGGATCCCAACAAATCGATCGCACATGGAGGAAAGAGTTTGTAGGTCCTGCTCTAGAGCAGAGTTAAAAGCCATAGGAAGGACTGACAGCCAACCAGAGATGCTCTGCTGTGGAGGGACAATTATTTTAACGGACATATAACACTATGTCTTTTATTTGGCACCAGCAAAGTTCCCCCATTGCTTCCCAGAAAATGAGGCTGAGGTGATTTTCAATGCCAAGTTCCCACGAGGGCTCGGAAGGTCTGGCTGCCCACAGTCCTGCTCCTCTGTGGGTACCTGCCCCCAGGACACCGCTCTGCGTTTGCATGACAAACTGCAGAAACGCCCTGTGGCCTCACCACATCCCCATGTGTCCTGGGAACAGAGAATCACAGAACCACAGACTGGTTTGGGTTGAAGGGACCTTTCAAAGCTCCTCCAGCTCAGCCCCCTGCAGGGAGCAGGGACATCTGCCCCCAGAGCAGGGGGCTCAGAGCCCCAAGGGCCAACCTGACCTGCCATGGGGCCAGCGATGGGGCTGCTGCCGCCTCTTGGGGATCCCACCGAGCTGTGTGGATTTTTTATGCAATGCTTTTCTCCTCCTCTGCTCCTCATCTACAGCTCAGCGCAGATGCCTCCTTCTGCACCTGAGGCAGCTGCATTTAACATAATCCCTAGACAACGGGGGATGTTCAATATTTGTAAAACACATGGTATTTTATTACAGGCATCTAGGGCAATAGGAAGGGCTTCAACAAATGCACCACCACCTCCCCAGGGTCAGCCTGTGGCACAGGACAGCTACTGGGAATGTCTTGGCAGGCAGGTGAGACCCAAAGCCCTGGCCCGAGGAAAAGCTTAACCCCATGTCAGCTGAGCTGTAGGTGACTCCTCGCGAGTCAATGACAGTGGAAAGGTGTCGGTGGAAAGCAGCAGAGCTGAGTTCTGCTTATGCCGAGCTCTAGTTCTGGGGCACAACCCTCCTCTGAACGTGACCCTGTGCAGACAGTGCCAATGACAGCGGTAGGAAGAGAAGCAACGCTAATCACGTCTCCAGCACTTTCCAGACAGAAAAAAATCACTATTCCCCAAGGGACAGAGCAAAAGCTGAAGCACAGAGAAGCAAAACAATCTCACAAAGGTAGTGCAGGTGATCCTTGACAGCCAGGAGCAGAAGTGGTGTCTCCAGGCTCCCCTGCCTCTGCCCTCCTGGCACCTCGGTTCACCACGGGTTGCTTCTGCCTTTGCAGGCTGAGCATCAGCGCCCCGGTGGCATGCACGTCAGGGCCCTCCTCATTAAGAGCTGTTCAATCGCTCTACTGAATTTATAATACACACATACTTTTAAATATTCAGCGGTCTAGCAGTGCTTTAAAGAAGATGAAACCTGTCTCGGCACTGATACCTGCTCCTGTGCTATGTCATTAGCAGGGACAGCTGAAAAGCTCAAGTGTTGAAAGACCCTTTAGAGCTTCCGCTAGAAGTGATGCTCCTGGCACCCTCACGTGGTGCCCACCACAGCCTGAGCAGATGTCACACCGCAGCATTCACTAGGAAGAAAGAGCTGAAGCTGCTTTGCTTTCTGCTTCCCTCTGACACAAACCCGCTTTGAAATCGAGAACAAAAGATGCCCACTCCTGCTAAAATCGCAGATTTACGCGGGTTTCCAGTTCTAAGACAAAGGTTCTCCCACGGGGGCTACTTACTCTGGGTGGCTGAGAGGTTGGAGAAGGCTGCCTTGGTGCGCCCTGCCAACCACTCCAGGCTCTCGTGCATGTTGGCCAAGGCCTTGAGGTCGCTGACGTCCCGCAGGATCTCCTGTTGAGGGATGAGTTTATCTCCCAGGTTGCCAATGAGAACTTCTGACTCTTTGCCGAAAGCAGCTCTGAAACACAAACCAAAGGCACCCTCAGAAACACAGCGCAGGACAGCAAGGGAGAGACACCAGTTACACCATGGAGAAGGTCCAACCACCCAGTGCAGGACCGTTCCAGTGGGGGTTCTCAAGATCATTGTCTGGTGGAGATTTTGAGCTCTCATTACAGTGAATAAAATATTCTGCAGTTCATGACACTCTGGTTCAGGGAGGGTTTTTTTCTATCCTTCTCCCCTCATTTACAATCTCTGAATTTCACTTCATAGTTACAAACTTCATCCCAATCAACTCCCACACCTCTTCCCCCCTGCCCAGCATTTACACCTGGCTGAGGCATGCGGGTGATTTCCCCGTCTCCCGTACAACTAACGCACCTGCAGAACTTTTAATCATCCCTGATTTTCCAATCCCTGCTTCACTTTTCCCCCCCCACACCTATCACAAGAAATCTCCCCTGAAACCCGATGGCTTTTCACGACAAAGTGACAAACAGATGATTTTGAATATCCATCTGTTCATTCTTGCCCTTGCACAGAGATAGCGCCTGGTGAAAAATGACGACCAGGACCAGGACCCAGAAAGCTGATAAAAGCTCTTCAAGACGTGTAGCTGCTCACTCCACTGTCACGCCCCATCTTTGACATTCGGGTTTAGCTTTCCCCACACTGAGAATCACCTGTTGGCAGAGACCTTCAAGATCATCGAGTCCAGCCATTCCCCCTGCGCTGCCAGGGTCCCTAAGCCATGTCTCCACACAGAGCACATTTGATCATGCCCCAGAAGTATTTGCATGAGAAACATTCTCATTGCTTTCGCAGGCAGCGGAGGACACTCCGGCACAACTTTTTGTGCACCATTAGGATGGAGAAAATCAGGACACGGTTCTTACATCTAATTACAGCAGCTCCTGCCTGAAACCAAGTGCATTTCATTGAAAGACTCTAAGCGACGGCACATTTCCCGTGGTCCTCAGTACTCTCTTCCCATCATTAGTTGCTCTTTTTGTTATGAATTTGCATTCCACTTGCATTCGACTTTGTGAGTCTCCACTTCCTGTCATTAGCTCTTTTATGAACTTACAATGAGGAATCATGCTGCTGAGCATAATAGCTGCAACGAGCTGCAGCAAAATAATCCCATCAGTGGGGGTTTATACACTATCTAAGCAGTTTTATTGCCAGCTTCTCCCCAGATTTGTGGGTCTTCACTGTCACTTGAGAAGAAAAAAAAAAAAGAAAGAACCCCGAAATGGTTTTAAATTGCTCAATTGAATTCATTAAAGGCAAGAAATAAAAATAGCCTTCATTAAAAAAATCTCTTTGAGGATTTTCTTCCGCTTGACAATAAAAATCACGTTGCCTTAGGCTGTATCCCGCATACTATGGTTCAGGAGGAATCCTCCTCTGTGGGCTGTGTCTGAGGAGTGACACGGGACCATCTCCAGCTCCACTGGACTGTGGCAGTGGTAACTCAGCTGTTCCTCCTCTCTGCCAGATGGGGTTAATTTTGATCCGTTCTGGCTATTGGAAAGATGTTAAATCCTTTCTGAACTTTGGGAAAGCCCTTAACAAGCCTCCCTGACCAGGCATTTCTTAGTCATAGGAGGTTACAAAGCTTTGGGGAGTGAGGACAGATGAGAGACTCATCCAAAGTCCAAAGGGTCTTTTGAAGGGCACGGTTGAACCTTGTTTGGTAAAGCAAGGTCATTCTTTGAAGTAAACCGAGTTAGTGTCTTCTACAGCAAACGTGAAGCACCTCACTTAGCTCTGCCCACCTACAGACACCCAGACACCCTCCTCTGTTCCTGTGGAGCAGAGGAGGTTTCATCGATACGGCTTTTCCCCCCCAACCAAACCACTCCTGTTGACTCCGACTCTCAAACCCCACCGGCGGTCGCCATCAATCACTCGGAAAAGTGAGAAATGAACATTTGCTGCACTTCTACTTTCGTTAACTCAGCTCTCCAATACAAACTGCCGTAGAAGAAGCACTTTTCTGGGAACCGCAACTTGAGAGCTGTTAAGTGAGGAGTCACTACTGCACCGCTGCCCACAACCGTGATTAAAAATTCAGTTTTATGGCAGGGACAACTCTTCTGCCTTCCCACACGCAAGGAGAAACAGTTTTGGCTCCGCTCTGGAAGGATGGCCTGGGCATGAATAATACAGTGCTTGCAGCGAGCCTGCGAAAAACCTATAGAATACAAAGCGTGGTGTATTTCCCATGTTTGCTCGTGGGAGGAATACAAATAAGGTCGTTTACGGGAGGCTGTGCTCTGAACTGGTGTTGGGATCAATGCGATTCTGCCACGCGCTCTAAAACAACAGAAGTTTGTATCAAAAGGGCAGCAAATACCTTTAACTGTTTCCTTTAAAACACAACCTTGACTGCAGAAACGCCAATCCGCTCTGGGGCACAAACCGACACCTTTAACAGTGACAACCTGCAGCAAGGAACTCCCTTTCAGAAGATAACTTTGAGGAGTTCTGGTGGACTGCTGTAATTTCTGTTTAAACCTGCTGTTAGCAAACATCTCCCTGAAGCAAACCTTCGCCAGCGTTCTGGTGCCTGCCTGCAATAATATTCACTACACGCCTTCCTTTGTCTTCATAAAATCTGCAAGGCTGAACACTTAACGGGAAGGATGTAAACCCCCAGATAAACAGAATATCCAGCCTTCACTCTGCTCTTTTGGACACTGCATTAAAACAGCATCTTCAGACCTTTGATTCCCACACAGTTTCCCAGCCAATACTCGTCGCATTTGTATCCAAACCAGAGCCGGCACGCACAAAGAGATCTGCAGCCACCTTCTGCGTTTAATTTACGAGGTTTTGATGGGTCAGTGATGGTATTACCATGGTTTTGAAAATTCAATTCCCATCCTGCCTGACCCGTGGAGTTTGCTTTGGATTGTGCCAAAGCTTCTGAGACCAACAAAAGATCCTGTAACTTGTGGTGAGCACCCAAAGATGGGAATTTCCAGCCATGGAGATGACAGATTTTAGAAAGCGAGAAACCCTCATAACCAAGTTGTTCCTAACAGAGTGTTTTCCAGAACTGCAACAAAAGGCAACGTTCAAGGCTCCCGCAATCTCTTCAGCTGTCCATATACCCATGCTCGAGACAGAGATTCATACTGCAGGTCAGCTACGCTGCGAAGAAAGCAGACTCGAGTGCCCTCCTCCACTGTCCAGCTGGCTCCTGGGGGAGGTCATTCTTCCTTACCCCGGTCCCTGATGCTGGTGCCACGCCACCCCACTGCCCTTTAGTCTCAAATTCCCATGGGGTTTGTGTGCACCACAGTAGGGTTTGCTCCTAAATCCCCACATTGTCAGAGCTGGCCGACTGCACAGGCTTAATCCTCGGATTAACTAAACACCTCAACTTGCTTCCCTTCGTAAGACCATCTTGATTTCTCTATTTATTTTCCTTTTCAAACACAGCAACCAGCAATGCATCAGGTTTACATCCGCTCTGGTCTCGTGGATACTCTATAGGGTGCAAAGTGCATCCTTGGCATGGAAACAGCAGGGATGGGAGAGGCTGGTGCCCTGGTTCCTCAAAGAAGTCTTCTGCAGGCAGACTGGCTTCCCCCTCCTCTCCTCCAGCACCTGAGAGTAATGGTGATGTTTTTAAGGGATGAGGTGTTTAATAAATTAAACAACCTATTGAGCCAAGCTGCCTGGAAACAGAGGGACTGATGACAACACACGAGGCTTCCCCTCATCCGTATTTCAGCATGGGAAACACTTACGCGAGGGAAGAAAGGCCAGGGAAGAGGATGTGCGATAAATCAAGATGACCTGAGCTACATTTAAGTCACTCTGAACATGTCAGAGCGGGGCTGAAAAGCAGCCAAGTGTCCACATTGATACTGCAGAACGAGGAAGGAGGTCTCTGATGTACCCTTGGCAGCAGCTTTATGTTCACTCACTGCTCCTCTCCCTTCCCTCTGCCAAGAAATTAGTGTCAATTACCCCTTTGGCAAGCAATTACCCCTTCCCGGCCGAGCCAAAAGCTTGCTGGGAGCTTGCAGGGAGCTGGAGGAGACGACACCAAGGGAGCCCCGCAGAGAACATACTGACCCAACAAGGACCTCCTGTCCCTTCTCACCCCCTCTCGACCGCAGACTCTGAGGGATGCTTTCCGCCGAGCGTCGGATGCTTGCAGAGAAGCAACAAAATGAGTTTAAACTGCAGCGGGCAGAAAAATACCCTAAACCCACCTATTAAAGTGTGGACAGGACAAAGATGCTCTGGGAAGAGCTGGCAAAACAAGGATCGCTGCTCACTGTGATCTATCAGAACCACATTAAACTGAACCTCCATGAAACGTGACTGAAAACAGTGACAGGGTGGAAAGCTTGTCACAGAACAACTCGATCGCTACCCGTATAAAGCACTGAAAACCCTTAGAGCGTGTTGTACATCCAGCCTCAGAACATGAGCCACATCAGAACGGGAAGATTACAGTGACAGCATCTGCATTGGTTTCATTGCCCCTTTGCAGCTGCTTTTGGATCCATCGATTTCTCTATATATTTACAGAAATTCCTATAACCCATTTGTTTCCTATTCCTGCACTTGAGCCACAGAGTCAGCCCAGAGACCGCGCTCAGGAACTGCATATAGAAACCACCCAGGCAGACAGATTTTCCCTAGATTAATTCAATGAAATTCCCATTAGGTTCTCACTTAGAAAGAGACAAAAGGTGGTTTGTTGCTTCATCTTGCACCAGAATTTGTTCAACTATCACAAAGAAATCGTGCAAGCACCAAACCAAACAAACCACATGGGCTTTTTCTGCACAGGGAAGCCCTCTGAAAAGATTTGCTGCTGCAAGAACAATAAAACCCGGCCCAGTCTTCCCACAGAAGACGCTGTTTCACTTGTCTCAAAGATTCAGCACCTGAAGGTATTTTAAAAATTCAGCACATGAGGACGCTTTCCGCAGCACATCCAAACAGCATCGTGGTCCTGATGAAAAGCTCCCTCAAAGGCTCCTCAGCAGACAGGAATTCACCCCACCAACGCAAGGTGTCCGGCTTTGAAGGACTGCAGATCTAGCCCATCCTAAAAACGACCCAGATTTGAGGTTCACTGGGATTTGCGAAGCCTTGACAACAATTTCTGCATCTCTATGAGGGACTGGCACAATCGGTGCCAGCGCTCCCCAGCAGCTCCCAGTCTCTGCTGAGAGGTCGCAACACTGTCAGAAAGCAGACGTCGCTAATTGACAATTTTAAGCTGTAACATCACACGCCATCTTCTCGCTTAAATTTATTTGAATATTCTGGTCTTGTTAAGTTTATATTATACGATTTATCACAGCGGACAAGGAAGCGTCTCGGAGTATATTGTGTTGCTCTAATGATGTGATTTAGCAATATACAAGCTTGTTAAAGCAGCAGCTGTTATTAAACCTCTGTGGAGAAGCTGAATCTCCACGTTTCTCCTCTGCCTTTTCCCTCCATCCCCACCACACAGTTCAGGGGCACAAACATTACCCCCAAAAAGTACGCTGGGAGATCTGGACATTGCTGCGCTCGTTTTGTAGGATTAATGGATCTGAAGCTGGGACATCCTCCTTGGATTCAGGTTCAGAATACAGGTAATACTCAAAAAAACCCCAAATCCAGCCGACACCCTCCTTTGCCTTCACAAGACAAGCAAAGGCAGAAGGAAACTTCTCGGGTACAGAGGTGCCCTGCGAAGAACCAGGTGCTCACTCAGTGTAACACCTCTCAGATGAGACTCTTGATAGCAATACGAGCTCATATCCTCGGTGCTCGTGATGAGGCACATTTTCCCGTAGGACCCAAAAAAGAGATGTACAAACCCTTTTCGTAGAAAGGAGCAGACTGTCATCAAATGGAAATGACTCACACCTCCGCTACGCTCAGAGTCATAGTCCCAGCAGAGGGGAAGAAGGTCTACAGTCTGCTGCCAATCTTCCTAAACCACCCTGCCACCCTTTACGATATTGTGAATATAGTAAATAGAGCCTCAGAAACTGGAGAGGGAGATCTTCTATTCTTGAGAAAGAAAGAAACAAGGGAAGAGAGACAGAAAAGCTACAACTGACAGTGGGAGGGAGAGCTAGGAGTGAGAGAAAGGGAAAAGCCTTCCATAAGAGGTCAAGGCTTCAGAAAAGGACCAGGCGGCAGGAGAAACACTATGACAGAAGAAGAGAATAAAAATAACAGAAAGCTCCAAACTCAACACCACAAAACCCACCCACCAGACAGCAGAGGAACAACCTGAGATTGAGCTTTTGATGAACCCCTCGGGCAGTGCCTTCCGGCTGCCCGGAGAGGCGGAACGAGAGAATACCAGCCTACGCCAAGGTAGGACCCGCACTCCACGCTTCTGCCATCGTGGCTCTCCCTCTGCACCAAGGGAAGGATTTGAATGAGCCCCAGCTCATTCTCAATTCTGCTTCCCAGGCCTGCCCAGACTGTTTATTGGCACAACCTGAACGTTATAGCACACTGATCCCTTTGGAAACAGCTGAAGTATTCAAGCTGTGACCAGTCCTAGGAGCTGTGGACCTACCTCCAGAGTTTACTGCCCTCAAGCACCATCAGGGCAAGAGCTCATGGAACCCTTTCTAACTCACTGTGGTGCAAAACCACGCCTCAGACCACTGTAACTCTGGGGCTTGCTCCCAGGGCTAATTTTATTAGGTCTTGTCCAACAGTGACATGTTTCCAAAGCGAACCACGTCTGCACACAGGCTCCACTTCCAGACTGCAAAAACAGAGGATCAGCATCAACAAAAGCAAGGGAAGAGATGAGATGCGAATAAGCCGAGGGGATAGTGTACCTGTCCTGACCAACGCCATTTGGGTCGATGTGGTGATGGATCTGCTGTTGCACAGGTTCCATCCTTTTGGCACAAAGCAAGTGAGGACGAGCATCCTCAAGCGAACAGGAGATGCAGGGGAGGAAGCTGCAGGCAGCTGGAGCACTCTGCAGTCAGGATTATAGAATCAAAGAATCATAGCACAGTTTGGGTTGGGAGGCAGCTTAAAGACCACCTAGTTCCATCTCCTGCCATGGGCAGGGACACCTTCCACCAGGTTGCTCAAAGCCTCGTCCATGGAATGCTTCCAGGGATGGGGCATCCACAACTTCTCTGGGCAACCTGCGCCAGTGTCTCACCACCCTCACACTGAAGAATTCCTTCCTTACAACTTACCTACATTTTTACCCATCCTCACTAAAAAAATCAAAGCAGTGAAAGAAAAAGTCATGTAGGACATGGAGATGCTGGGACGCGATCTTTTGTTGCTTCATTAACTTCAGCCCAAGAATTTGATCCCAAGTTCAGTGTTTGGGAGCTTGCTGGAGTCAAAAGGTGAGAGGAAAATCACCATCCTCCTCCTAACTCAAGTCTGGTGTCTCAGCTCTGCAACCAGAATAATCTGCGTTGTGGTGTGATCTTCAGACCAACGTGGTGTTTCCAGGCAAACGTGTTGCCCCGTGAATTGCCAGCACACCTTCCTCAGCACCCCAAAGACGTGCTTTCCCCCAGGTGCCCTTGCCCCTTGCTGCAGAGCTGCACCAAACCCCAAGAGCTCCTGCTGTAACTCAAGTACAACCGTGGCCAAAGCTCTTTCTACTCTGTTTTTCCTCATCGCAGGCAAACCCGGAAATGATACATCTTTGGGTTTTATCACCAACATATCTGATTCAGTAATGAACTGAAGGCTAACCTTTATAAAGCGATAAGGGCAGCGTATTTCACACTCGCCCCAGTGCCAAATAGCCTTCAGAGCTTTAAAAACTAATTATACAGAGCGAGGCATGACTTTCCCTTCCTTCCTCCCCTTGCCGAGTTCTGAGCTACTATAAAATGCTCAATCAGGTCCCTTTGTCTGGCCAACCACACCGGAATATTAATGGGGAGATTCTGCTAGTATCTTACCCTGCCTTCTGACATCCCCTCGCAAAAGAGAGAGTGGCGGGTTAGGACAACAAAATCAATCACTGTCAACACAGATACGTGTGAGGTTTTATTTTGCAAAGACATTGCGTTTGGATTCTCCTTTTTAATTAAACAAATGAGTTATGGGAAGCCTGGGGAGGGAAGGAAAAATGGTGCACCCGTGTCTCTCCCTGCTACAGCACAAAAGCTGGTGGTCACCTTCCAGGACATACGTAATCTAGCAGCATTCATACAGGGATGCTGCCGAGAACTTCAAGCGCTGCTGTGAGCCTTGGTTTACGTCCAAAAAGAACCAGCTCCCCTGTTACATCAAGCTTAAACCTTCCTTTCCAGGACAGGATGCTTGGTCCTGTCCCTGCTAGTTGAGGAGCGGGGTCTGTGAACACAGGTGGGTATCTTTACATCAAGGTTTTCAGTATCTTGGATGTTTAAAGTGAGAATGCAATGAGGTCTGCCAGACTCGTGAGGTCACATGACCCAATAACCAAGGTATCGCCGGGACCCATTTCCCTTTGGCTCCACTGCAGCGTTCAGGCAGTGATGGCTATAGTGGAATTACTCCCAATTCACCAGTAGTGTCGAAAAGAGGAGAAAGAAGCAACAGCAGCAAAGAAATCATGTTCCTTTGCATTAGGAGAAAGCCTGAAAAAAGTCTGCTTAAATGGAAAGCAGTTGACAAAAAACTGGACCAGCAATCGATGTTATTTTGAAGCTTTCAGGAGAGATCTATACAACCATGCACAGATCCTTGAAGAAGTTTAAGTCACGTCTCCTACCATCAATGGCTAAACCTGGCCCCGATCAGTTATAATCATTTAAATTAATGCTACAGGAGCATTCACACGGCACTCTGGGGAGCTGAGGCTTCACGCACATGATGCACATGATGCTCTGTGCAAACAGATACTGAGAAAACATCTTTGTCCTAATGTCTAGGCTAGAAAAAGACATGTACAGGAGCTTTTCCCAGTGAACTCATCGTAGGTGACCTAATCAGCTTTCCACTCTGATACAAATTCATCAAACACTTCAATTAAGGTATAGAAAAATTACAATACTGGCATAAATTGCATATTAGGATCAAAATGGCACTGCTAGCACCGGATTGAGCTTGGCCATCAGATGCAGGAATTTATACCAGCAAGTTAAACTCAGCCCCAGCTGAGTTTAGCACCCAGCGCTGCATCCATGGGAGCTCTGGTGTCCCACGCTGATGGTTCAGCAATCACAGGAAGAGCCAGGAGGGCATCCCGGCACCTTTCTGGGCCAAGAAACAAAGGATAAATGTGAGGGCAAAGATGGAGGCTAGGACTGAATCGATGAGTCTCAGAAAGCTCAGGGACTGCACAAAGCCCTCGAGGGCTCTGCGTCCTCCCTCTTCCAGCAGCACTGGAGATTTTTTAAAAGACTGGCAAAGCTGATTACCCCCACGGCAGCATGAGCAAACGGTTCTGCGACTAGACATATTTTACACTCTTTGTGGTTCCTCTCTCTAGGCTGCATCACCTCCGCGTTACTGTGCTTCCTTTCAGTGAACACGTAAAATGGCAATCTGGGCAAATTAGACTCGGAATTTTCAACAGCTTTGCTGACTCCTACAGTTTTACAGCCAAATGCCGATCAAGGAAGTGATGAATAGTGATGGGAATGTGCAGACAAGCTTTCTGACTCACTGGGACCACAGAGAGGACCTGTTTCTCCAGGATGTGTCACCGATTCAGAGGCTTAGAGCCGTTTCCCGTGTGCAGGGAAAGGCAATCTGCCTGCTTACGCTGTGCCTGGAGAAGTAGAAACAATGTGGTTTGGGCACAGCAGCTGTCTGTGAACCTCCTCTGGAGGTACTACTATTGTTCATTCCACAGCTCCTGGGGTTGGGACGGAGAGGAAACCCCACCAGGTCATGGCTCAGATGGAGGACAGCTAGGTGACAACACCGCTTTTGGGAACTCCTGCCCAGCTCCACCAGCCGGCCCCTCCATCAGGTCACAGACTGCTGCTCTCTTCATTGCATGGGTGGTGAGAGTAGCATCACCAGCCGGCACAAGGGTCTGCCGGAATTGAAAATCACCCTTTTCCCCCTCCCCAATGCCAATCGCTTTCCTGACTCGGGTCACAAGCACAACTCTTCAAGTAGCCGTGTTAGAGCAACCAAGCGAGCGGAGAGGAGCAGCCAGGGCAGGAACTTCCTCAGCTACGTCCTCCCTTTCTCCTGTCCTTGTTGCATGTGAGAGGCAGCTCTGCTTTCTTCTTCCTCTTGAAGGATAAATAGCTTCAGGATGGTTTATCTACCAATCCATCACATGACTGATAAGCAAAGCCCAGAAACATCTCCCAAACAGATAATTTCCTTCATGATTTCTCAATACCATCAACAGAACCAAACCCAGGCAACGCACAGGACGTTCTCAGCTCAGCAAAGCTGATGCCTGGCTTTAAAATCACGCAGTGTAAAGGCACGTGGACTCAAGCTTCATTACCCCACTTGAGGAACATCTCAACCTCTTCTCACACCTGTGGACGCAACAGCTATGCAAACACAAAGAATTACTTTGTTTGCAGCAGGTTTTACCATTGTTGCTGCTCTCCCTGAAACCCTTCTACAACTTCACAAAATACTGTACCTTATGAAGTCTTCCTCCTCCTCTCTCTTGGGTCTCAGTTGCTTGGGCTGAGCCATGTTGCTCCAGTTAGGCAGAGATTTCAGGAGCCTGCTAATATCGTCATCTTTAGCCCAGGACGCGCTGATCACCAGCTTTTCATCCGACTGCACGATGGTCCTGGGGGAAGGCAGCAACAATCACGTTAGCGTGAAGGAAATCGTCCTTTTCACACAGCTCAGCACAAATTCATTAAAATATTTGTCTCACACAAAGGCACAATAAGTGTTTGGGACAGGGTCCAAAGCGAGGTTCAACAAAGCGCTCGTACAGACAACACTGGTGGACAGGGTATAAAATTCTCTTGAACTCACAACTCTTGATGCACTTTGAATCTTTTAAGGGAAAAACGTCCATATTGTCCCCACCCTTGAAATCATTCAGCTTGCAACCATTTACACAACCGGAGGAGGTTGTTTTGTGCTACAGGAGAGAGAAGGCCGTTTCGCTGTGGCTCATTTGTTCCCTGCAATCTCAATCGAGCTCACCAGCCGCTGCTGATTGTGTTGTGACTGCGACATGGAAACCTGCCCAGGAAGACCTGGGTGGAAGCCACCAGCTCACCGCACACCAGCTGGTGTCTGAAGCAATGAAAGGAAATGAGGGTCCAAGATCTTCTCTCCAACCATCCAAAACCTCTAATAATAGAGATTTCAGCTAAATCGTCTGTATGTGTGAAACTGAATCAAAGACCACAGCAATATTCCAATTATGAAGACTTCCCCTCTCTAATATTTTTGCCAGTGTCACTAATCTGAATTCCTCACTGGTAACTGCAGGACACAAACAGGATGCTGTATCTGGAGGAGTCCGTTAGCTGCGTAATTTCTGTGTTGGGATTGCACATGAGCAACCATCGGCATAATCCTTGTCAATGTTTGCTACTTCACTGGCGCACCGTGACGAGAGCGCGGAAAGTCCTCTCCCGTCCTTGGGTTCTTCAGCAGACAGCAAGGATCTGGGAGGTGTTCTTCTATCTCTTGGAAAAGGCAAGCAGGAGTTACGGATGCAGGCATTTCCTTCTAGATTCCATCAGTGATTTCCTTCTCTGGTGAGCACCTGGAAGACACTTCTTCTTCAGGGTCATTGCATGGTGACTTGTTGGACTGCTTCTCCAGCCCGAGAAGAAACGCTTCCTGTCCACATCACTTAGAGCAAAAGCAAAAGCTTTTTTTTTCCCTGGCCTCTGTAACGGGAACACGGCAAACCCAGCAAACCACCAGCACAGTGTGACTCGAGAAAGGACGCGTGTGAAGAGAGAAGGTCTCAGAGGGCTTGTTTCTAGGGAGAGGCTTAGCTGCAGGTTGACAACAGAAGCAAGATCTCCCTTGTGTGCAGAGACCGATCACCTTCTACTATGCAAAACCACAGAAAAACCTCTCGGACCTGTGTTTCCTGTCAAACACCCACCACCTCTTGCTCACACCTAGAAACAATGTGTTTGCCGTGTCCTACAACGCGAGGGGTTGCAAAAGTGTAAATGCCTGACAGACCTTCTACTGTTACTGTCCCCCAGAAAAAATGGCTTCTCCAGCACAGATCGACAACCTGTGCATCAAAAAGATGCGGAGATCCACCACCGGATCTGTCAACCAAGAACGGGGATTGCTGGATGCTGCGGTATGGACGCGCCTGTGCTGGCTCAGCCCCGGTCAGCTCGGTGCGGACCTTGCAGAGCTGTTTACTCAGCTGCACCCTTCTGGATCCAAGCTAGGACATTGCACGGGGCAAAGAGGTGCTCAGAGGTCACTAGCATTCAGGTGGTGATTTTGGGAAGGGTCCCGCAAGACCTCATTAAAGACCCTGCACATTTCTAAGGAGTTTATTGTGGATTAACTGGTCTCATTTTACGTCTCCTGGAAGATATGTTTTGGTCAATAAATAGAAATAAAAGTAACAACACACTGAGTATGTTTTGGAAAGGAGAACAGTGAAGCAGGCATCGAGATAGGAACCAACACCGATCCATCTCGAAACAGAGCAGGTTACTTCTCTTCTCACCAGCAAGGAGCAACCTATCGCTCCCTCCACCTACCGCCAAGGCAACAAGCTCTGCCCAGCAAGCACGCACCCTGTGTGAAAAGCAATGTCACTTGCACTTACATACCCATTTTCCTTCTCTTTAAATTTCATGTTCAATCTGCCACAGCTGAAAGAACGGATTTTGTTTCCAGCCACAGAAGACCTCGTCATCAAAATTGCAATTTGGCCTTCTGCTGCTGTTAGGAACTTGGTGGTTTTCCACCTATGAAAAAAGGGCTCTTTTCTTCACCCCGATGAAAACCGAAGGAAAAAAAAAGTAAGCTCCACCAGAATCTCTGACATCTGAGATGGAGAAGCTGAATTTGATGGTATCTGGCCATTCCTCTGCCAAGGCGAGACAACTGTTCCATTGGATATATTCACCAGTGCTTTGTCCTCTCCAGATCTAAATGACTAAAGTAAAAG
>NW_010415928.1:22505-23432 GCF_000710305.1 Buceros rhinoceros silvestris | reverse complement strand
GGAGTCTATTTCACAGTTGAACAAATCTAACTCTTGGAGAAAAAAAAAAAACCCTGATACTGTTGTTGGTGTTTCATTTCACTCAGTTTCAGCCCATTACTCCCCGTTATTTCCCCTTACAGCAGCCTCAGCTCTCCCCACTTTCACTGTTTACTCTCTTCAATTATTTACAGCCTTATCACAGCCCTTCAGATGTCCACGAACGCGAGTCATCCTGGGGAGTCTTCTGACGGGGCTGTACAGAGGATGGAGCTACCTCTCTGTTTTACAACCCTCATTATCTGCTGTCCTCAAAAATCCTACTGGTTTGTGGAGGGGCTGCTGGGGGAGGAGAGAGGGGAGGATGTTTGACTGCTACAGCACGCTGCCAACTGAGCTTGGTGTCCTTGCTTTTCTCGGGTCGCTGCCTTCCAAAAGCCTAACCCACATGATTCTTGCTTATCTCACCTTTTGGAGATGTGGTACTCAAGGGTCCATAGCTACTGGAGCCCTGAGCCAAATTCTCCGTTGAAATCGATGAAGAGCATCGAAGTAATCGATGCTGGGACGTTGCCACCACTACATGGGTTCCTTGGAATTATGTCCCTGTTCTTTCTCATGATTGCAACACCTCCTAATTTTTATTGACAGGTTGGTTTTACTCCAACCACCCCCTCATTAAGGAAGATGTTAAACAGGGTGGCGCATACTCCAGTCTCTGTTTGACACCTAGCTTTCCCCATCAATTACAGACTCCTTTTCTCCCACCTTTTCCTTCCAGCATCTCAGCCAGTTTTCAACCTTTGTAACTTCTATCAATGTCAATCTAATTCAGGTCTTCGAGTGAATTATCACAAGACAGGATGACATGTTTTAGTACAGCTCAAAACGCTTCCTTTGAACACCACCCCTCCTCTCCTGCCAAACTCCTGTGTAATTATTCCTGCT
>NW_010415928.1:18249-22430 GCF_000710305.1 Buceros rhinoceros silvestris | reverse complement strand
GCTGCTGTAATAGGGTTACTCGCTACCACCAGTGCCATAATCAACTAATTAATTCACAGCTCAACGGGCCAAGGAAAGTGCCATCTGTTTGTACCCAGCTCCTGGGAGCGGGGAGGGAATAGGTGTAACACTTCCACAGGTGATGGCACAGGAGTGAGGAGGGTTCACCCCTCCACAGCTCATTGGGTTTTATCCAGAAAACATCTGGGGGTGGTAACGGTCCCAGATTTGCACCACTGCTGGGAGCAGAGTGACCCAGGACACAGCAGGGGAGCCATGGCTTTTCATTAGGGAAACATCTGAGGGCCACAGGAGCTAATTGGACTTTGTTGCCTTGTGCCAAATGTATTTGGAAATGTTTTTTGTTTCCTCTGCCCAGGGCCAAGGTGACGTTTCCATGCTGAGCTCTGCTTGCACTGCTAAAGAGTTTAAAAGCTTCCTCAGCATGTGCCAGGCACCTGAAGGCCTGAGGGACACAGACCCCTGCCCCAAAAGAGTCAGAAAGACAACTTAAACCCCAAAAAGTTAATGCAAGAAGGGGAAGATGCCTGTAAGAAGCAGGAAATTGAGTGGCAAGAGCATTGCCGAGGGACTCCAGAAATCCAGTCTGATCACAGACCCCACACCTTGGATGAGTTCATCTCCTCCTCGTTTCCTTATCAATAAAAAGGGGCTTAGTTTTATTTTGCCCTGTTGGAAAGCAGAAAACATGATTTTTCCTTTTTTAAATTTCCGTAACATTTGGAGAGATTTAGGTGTAGTTCTATCCCATTTAATTTTACAGATTCAGCTGAGACAGGACGCTGGTCACCACACGCTGCCTTCACGGCCGATGGAGAGAGCTGGGCACTCCAGAGAGTGTGGGCACATTTAGATTACGGAGAATGACTCTTTGGCAACACCCATCTCTTTTCATGGGCCAAAGAGCGTCATTTGGGTCAGCGGTGCCTTTACTCACACTCTTCAGACAGGCTGAAAAATGAACAAGAGGATGATTGCTCAAGAGGGGCAGGATGAAGATTGATAGCAAGGAGGTGGACACACAGGATAGAGCTTAAACTTGGACAACAAAGTATGTGCAACTTCAACGTGAGCTTAACTACAAACGGAGCCAGTTTCTGTAGAAAGGCATAGCAAGAGATTATTTTTCAAGACAGCAAAGCTTGTCTGAGAAGGGCGTTGGCAAGAGATTAGAGAAAGACTCCTGTTATGAGCAGCTATCCCAAACTGCTTGTGTTTCTCCCTCCTCCGTGATTCCTTCTCTGGCCTTTCAGTATTTCCCAAGGCCTCGTAGAAATGGTTTAACTATCCTGGCTTAGCTCATGAGTAGAGCTGCTTTCACGGAAATTTGCTGAAGCAGCAGCTCGAAGTGGGCTGGGCAGAATCACAGAGCACCAGGTTGGAAGGACCTGAAGGAGCGTCTGCTCCAGCCTCTCTTGGCAAAGCCCAGTCTAGACAAGATGCCCAGCACACTGTCCAGCCGGATCTTAACCGTGCTTAAGCGCTGCCAGCACCGCAGGAGGTTTTGCGGCTCTATCTCCCAGGTTTGTTTTCATTCTGAACCTCAACCAATAATAATCCCCAACAAACCAGTCAGGAAACATAACTCACATTTGTAAACGGTTTGCATCAAACTGAAATCGCACTTCTTACAAGCATGCAATTTGCAGAAGACATCTCACCTACTTCACATTAAACACGCTTCCAAGATTCGCCATCAGTCAGAACAAGAAATCCAGAGTTGCTGCTTGTATAAACGTCTGACCCGTTCACACCCAGCCCCGTTAGCTATTGTCTTTGCAATCACTAGAAAAATCAGAGCCGAATGGAAATCAGACATGGAAACTGTCAGCTCTGCAGCTCCTAGCACTGACGTCCTGAGCTATCTGCTCTGCCCAGGACCCCGACTGCTTGGAGGAGCCTGGGTCTGAACACTTCTCATCCACGTTTGCTCGTACTGCCCTTCCAGAAACACACGCACGTGGGGAACAAACGAATGCCACGTGCGAGTCCTGCATACACCACCTCTCTGGATACCTTGACATCTCAAGCACAGACACACGCTCCCTCGCTTCAATAGCTCCACCTGACCGTACGATTCAGAGCTCTAGCGAGTCCATTCCAAGTTTTAGCAGCACTAAACAATCCTTCCTCCACTATCTTTACCAACACGAGGATTTCTCCACCTCAAACCCTCCGGGAAAACCGTGGTCCAGAGGACAAGGCTGTGTGGAGCCGTGAGGCGAGATCCCTGCAGAGGGCACAACGTCCCCACGGATGGAGCCGCCCGCCCCGGGAAAGCCGGGTAGCTGCTCCAATCCGCTGCATCATTTGAAATGTATATAGACTTCTATTTCAGTCACTCATTTGCTAGCAGCAAAACTAGAACGTTTCCTGTTTTCCCTCCTGCTGTAATCAGGAGATCGCCAAATTAGGGCCGTCCTAATTACTCCTCAGCAGGTGCCAAATCCAGGCATGGTATCAGCAAAGGAAGGAAGGAAGGACCTTTAAGTTCAAGCCAAAGAAATCACATCTATTGTCTGGCTCAAGTCAGGGAAGTTTCACGTCCAACACGAGTGTTTTGGACAAGGGCACATGACGGCTACCAATTTACGTGAGCGCTCAGAAGAAGTTTAGTCCACAGATGCGTTTGCTGCTGCTGTTGGTGTTACTAATAACAGTAATGAGCCCGTACGCAGCCGCTCGCTGGATGAAGCTTCTCCTGAATGAAACCAGACAATAGGAAATAATTTCTGAATGCTCTTGGTCAGAAGACACAAGGGGCTTTCTGAGCTTCCCCTGCCACGGCCAGCCTCAATTAGCCGTTAAAGGAGATTAAGCAGAGCAGCCACTACAGCCCACCTCGCCACGGCATCTTTAGTGTCCCAATGCCAGCATTTACCCCTGCGGTGCGGGACGCGCTCCTGGTCCTCCTCGCCAGGGAGAGCCGTTTTACAGATGTGCAACGGAGATGTACAGAGAACAAGTCACTGACCGATGAGTACGCAGGAAATCTGTGATGCAGCAAGTACCCGACGGACTTAAACCGAACGACCCAGCAGGATCACCCTGTGCCCGGTGGGACCACGCCGTGTTTAGCTTCTGCGCCGTGGCTGGGGAAGCAGATGGAAATGGATCACCTGAAACTGCTAATGAACAGACAGCCCAGGACAGAGCATTTGATACTGCCCCTGAAAGAATAAGTTGACAAGAGGTCTTGGGAGACTTTCACAAAATGCAGTGTGTGTATTCATACGGTGTGCTGTGGTTTACTATTTGCTACATCGCCATGAGATCTGAACCCCCAAATCTCAATGTAATTCATTAAAATCGAGCTGATCTCTTGGGAACACTCAAACGGAAGGATCCAACTTGCTTTACAGGAACGCAACAGCCACGTACAGACCATGCCTTATACTCTCGACCTCGAACCTAAGGTCACCTTTTGCCTGACTAAGAAAAGCCGTGTGGTTTCTAAGCTCTACTACCACTGTCATCCATGTTGGAAAAGCCCCAGTGTGACATGGGTAAAGTCACTGGGAAACCAAGACTCTTCATACACCAAGGATTATTATTTCAGATTTTTTCCCCACTTAGAAAGAACACCCATGACCATCTTTGATGGTCCCCCTGTATATGGCATTGGGGAGGCCACCCCTCGACTCCTGGGTCCAGTGCTGGCCCCTCCCTGCCAGAAGGACATGGAGGGGCTGGAGTGTGTCCAGAGCAGGGCAGCGGAGCTGGGGCAGGGGCTGGAGCACAATGTGCTGAGGAGCGGCTGAGGGACCTGGGGGCGCTGAGCCTGGAGCAAAGGAGGCTCCGGGGAGACCTTCTGGCTCTGGCAACTCCCTGACAGGAGGGTGGAGCTGAAAGGTCTCCTCCAACCACAATGATTCTGTGATCCCAGCAGAGAGAATTTCTAGAAGTACCTCCTGCCTGCTCATGGCAAAACAGCAGAAGCCCCAGAGCAGCATCTCCAGCACACATGGGTTTAACGGGTTTGCTGCCTGTACCTGTAGGCGAGGGTGCAGGTGTCCTTGTACTCCTGCAGTTTCACACACACCATGTTGAGGAACTGATCCGAATAGGCGCTCAAGTCGTGCATCAGGTTCATCAGGTCTTGAACAGTCTTCTCCACAATTACCGTGCTCTGGAAAAGAAAGAAGAGCAGAAGTATGAAC
>NW_010415928.1:8446-18135 GCF_000710305.1 Buceros rhinoceros silvestris | reverse complement strand
AGCAGAAGTATGAACAGCTGGTCATCATGTATCTTAATTTCAGCCTTCTCATGTTCTGCTAATTAGCGTCACAGACGCAACCGTACAGCTGATGCTCCTTGATGCTGAGCAGATGCTGAAGCAGCCCATGTCACCAAGTGACATAAAGCAGAATGAATGAGAAAAATGAAGAAACGATGCAAGAGTTGATCAGGTCTGGAAGTTTGGATTTCTGAGCCAGTTGCTGAGGAGCAGCGGAGTTCACCAGGTCTTTCCTTCACTGGATTAAACCTCAAAA
Organism: Buceros rhinoceros silvestris; assembly: GCF_000710305.1. Classification (NCBI taxonomy): domain Eukaryota; kingdom Metazoa; phylum Chordata; class Aves; order Bucerotiformes; family Bucerotidae; genus Buceros; species Buceros rhinoceros. Next base: position 17,858 of record NW_010415928.1, on the reverse strand, counting down.
TGCAAAAGCATGATTTTTAGAGGACCCAGGTACATGCAGCTCTGCTGAGCTCTGCTTGGACTTCCAAACCCTGAATATTTCAGCCTGACCAACAACTCAGGACTCACGGATTGCAGACTGTCCTAAAGACCAGGGCTTCCACCCATCTCTCCCATCCATACAAGCTGCATGTGTAGGGCACAGGCTTTTTGCAGGCATTTGAAGTTTAAGTAGAATCATGAAATCACAGAACCACAGGATGCTTTGGGTTAGAAGGGAGTATTAGAGCTCCTCCAGCCCAACCCCTGCAGGGAGCAGGGACATCTGCCCCCAGAGCAGGGGGCTCAGAGCCCCAAGGGACAACCTGACCTGCCATGGGGCCAGCGATGGGGCTGCTGCCACCTCTCGGGGCAGCCTGCGCCAGGCTCTGCCCACCCTCAGCACCAACAATCTCTCCCTTCTCTCTGCTCTGACTCTCCCTCTGGCAGTGGAACCCCTCAGCCCTTGTCCTGTCCCCACAGCCCCTGCTCAACAGCCCCTCCCCAGCTCTCGCACAGCCCCTTGCAGCACTGACAGGCTGCACTCAGGGCTCCCCGCAGCCTCCTCTGCTGCAGCCTGAACCCCCCCAGCTCTCTGCCCTCTCCTCCCAGCAGAGGGTTCCACCCTGGGGGCATTGCTGGGGCTCCTCTGGCCCCGCTCCAGCAGCTCCCTGTCTCTGCTGGGCTGAGGAGCCCCGAGGTGGCCCCAGCCCTGCAGGGGGGTCTCCCCAGAGCAGAGCGGGGCAGAGGGGCAGGATCCTCTCCCTCGACCTCCCGGTCACATGTAGCACCTTGCAATCCTTTTATTACTCCAAGCAGTGTATTACAACCAGAGGAACAACAGGACTAATCTGCAAACTGAAAATGCAGCTCCACATCCTGCAGATGAGCAAAGCCGGGCAGCCTGGAGAAGGAGGTGCCATATATCTGATAACGGCTGAGATTTAAACAGCTCCATACGACTTTTGGGATTTCTGAGGCACCCCAAGGTGACTTGGCACAGTTTGCATTTATAACATTACCTCCTGAATTTCATTCGGTTGCTACAAATAAGACAGAGGGAGGTTATCAAAGTCCCAGGCTGATAGAAACTGAATTAATTTTAGGCTCAGTAGAGTGAAGGGTTATTCCTGACCTATGCACAATGGCAAAGAAGGAGACTGAAACGTTTGGAAGGCCTGGCTCATCTGAGAAATTCTGGGCTGAAATTATAGAAGGGTACCCCAGGGACTTGGAGAGAGCTGCATCCAGGCTGAGTTTAGCCCTTTCTCTGTTTTAATCAGGATGTGAAGAGGAGTTAGTGACTCAGTTGTTTGCAGAGCAAAATCTCATCAACCCCCAAATCATCGTCTCTGTCACATCCCCACAAGCCCAACTTCCATCTCTCTATTGATTTCCAGATTAAAGAGCGGCAGCACTGCCCTGATCCATAATCCTGCTCCTCCAGAGCAACCCCTGAGTGACAGGAATTGATTCTGCTCCGCTACCTGTCCCTGATTTGGTAAAAAAGCATCTGCAAGCCTCATCCTCATTCAGAGCACACAGGGCTCCTTAGCGCGTGGGGTTTCAGTGAAGGCTTAGTCACCGCCTGGGCTGTTCCTGATACATCCTTGGCTCACGACTGTACTTGGAGGAAGAAAAAACCCTTCTCTGTGGTTGCTCTTGTATCTCAGTAAACTTGCTTTTAAGCAAAACACAGGAATTAACCGATCTTTCGCATTGGAATTACCAACAATTGGGGATTCTTTTGGCCAAACAAAATCGTAGTCTGGCGTAGCTGCCTCACAGATGCATCTCCTGCTACTACACCTATCTGTGTTTTAAAAAATATTCAAACCTACCCTGGGCTTGATGCACACAGAGGAGAGCGACGACCCCAAAGGACTTGCAACCCGGGGTCTTCACAAGCAAATGAAGCAGACAAGAGCGTGCAGAGGCTGCAGCAGCCATGGAAGCTGTTTTCATAGCGATGGGCTCCAAGGGGTGAGCACAGCTCATTAGCTGCAGGATTCAAGTCCCCCTGGCTCTTGGCTGTCGCTCCTTGGTGTGCCAGGCTGACCCCAGCAAGGGTAAGAGCAGCGTTTTAAGAATCTGCCCAAATCCTACTAAAATAGGAGACCAATCTGGCACCTCTCCCTTGAGCGTAAACTCAAGACCACGCTTGTTGGGCTGATAAATCACAGACTGATTTGAGTGGGAAGGGACTTTCAAAGCCCACCCAGCGCAACCCCCTGCAGGGAGCAGGGACATCTGCCACCAGAGCAGGGGGCTCAGAGCCCCAAGGGCCAACCTGACCTGCCATGGGGCCAGCGATGGGGCTGCTGCCACCTCTCGGGGCGGCCTGCGCCAGGCTCTGCCCACCCTAGTGTACAGTAGAGGGTGCAGAATCCCCTCCCTTGATCTGCTGGCCACACTTTTCTTGATGCAGCCCAGGACATAGTTGGCTTTCTGGGCTGCGAGCTCATGTTGTCGGCTCATACCCAGCAAACGTGGTGTGAAAATTACTTAGTAATTTGGGGAGATTAGATCCATCACATCCACTGGGCTAGAGGTATGGCATAGTCACACCTTCACTTCATTTGGGCTGGTTAAGGAGCTGCTGTGCTTCAACCTTCAAGGACCAACAACCACAATCAGTACACGAGGGTTCAGTGGAGGTGCTCCACATTGCACCGAGATCGCTTCAAGGTGGCCCCATGGCCAGGTCAGCAGAGGGGAAGGGGACTCTCTGACTTGCTGACATGAGCCACGAGAACATCTCTGACTGTATGAATGGAAAACACAGAAGCTGCTGTGCAGCCTCAGTCCAAATCGAAGTCTCCTTCTGGGGGACGTTCCTGATCCTTTAAGGTGAGGCATTGAAGTTAACTTTTATACATAGGTAATAATAATAAAAAAAAAAGAAAAAAGAATCAGTCCTTGCTGATGGAGCAGCCTGAAAGACAAAAGCAATAACTTTTCTCCTCTTTGGATGCATAATCACACTTTTCATTCTGAGCTGGGATTTCACCGGGGAGAGGTGGATGGGATTTTCAGCAGACCCATGCGATCAGCTGAGCTCTCTAAGCTCAGCAGGGGAAGGATCTGTCCTGCCAGGCACCCTCGTGGGATAGCAAAATTCATGGGTTAGACTGGCAACCGCACGAAAAGGAACCAAAGCTGGTCTCGATCCACCTCATTTCTGTTTCTTTACGTAACTCAAGACTTGTGCAAACACCAACTTAAAAATCCAAAGACTGTAGGTTACAAGAGAAGGTATTGCTGCTCTCTGCGTAGTTTCTTCCATCTACTTTCTCCTCTCTACAACAGCATTAAAGTCACAGCTAAGCTCCTGCCAATACCTTGATTTCACAGTAAGATCTTTTGATTTAAAGGAAATACAAAGCTACTTGCATGATTAAAAAAAAAAAAATGAAAGAGAGAAGAAAGGAAATTACCATATGAAAGACGACAGCCCCAGATACGTAATGGCTATTTTTCTGTAGTGTTTTAACCTTTTCCAAAGCAATCCTGACACATCTGCATGTGTCTCTGGGGACGTTAGGCATGAGGATGCAGCAGGGCACGGTAATAGAGCTGGATTCGTTAGCTGGGCCAGCCCGGGATCTTCTGAAACTCCGCGTGAGAAAATGAAAGGCAGCGCACGTATTATCAGAGTTACAATCCAGTTGTCCCTAACCCATCTGGATTCATTAACAGCAAATGGGTATGATCAAAGCATAATTTTGTGGCAAGACACTTCAATGAAGCCTTTTAAAAAAACCCACACTAACAAGGGACTCATCCGCGGAACGGTATTCATCGCCGCGCACCTGAAAGGGCTGCGTGGTGCTGAATCCTCACATCGCGCCGAGGGTATGATTTACCACTCCTACGGCACGTCGAGGTGAAGGGTTTAAAAGAGGCTTAAGGCTACTAAAAATAAAAAGAAATTCCTTCTTACGCCCTCCTGCCCATCAGCTGCTGGTGAGGCAACAGGACAAAGCCCCGTGTTATTCACGCTGCGGGTTTTATCTCTAAGGTATTTGCAAACATTTATTATTATTCCTTGATAGGCTCCTTATTCTCAGTTGTGCTGAAGCTTCAGATAACGGAAAGCGGCTCCAGGGCAGGTATAATTCACGCTCCGACTGCAGGGTTTTCACCAGCCTGGAGTGACGGAGAAGACGACCTGGAGATTTTATTTCAATAATACCTTTGGGACTACTGTCCTGTGCAACCCCACCGAGTTCTCGAAGTGACTGAACTCCTCTGCAGCAAGAGGGCACTCCAAGTAAAACGATGCAGCTGCAGGAAAGTTTTTAACGCGCCCTTAAAATGCAGTTTCAGTACAATAAAGCCGGTTTCCCAGCGACTCCCCGATGCGCTGAAGTTCAAAACAACAGGTCAAGCCTACACAAACCTTCAGGTTTTCCATCTGTCGTTTTGTTTTCGCTAACTTCTTGGTGAGGAGCGCTTAGATCAGAGGAACCATCTCCACCCTGAGTATTTTTTCTGTGGAAATGAGAGCTTCTCCCAGGCCTGTTCACTTGCTTCCTTTTCTTAGGGAAGGAGGCACGGATGGGGCTGTCCCTGTGCAGGGGTGTCTTCACCACGTGATGGGCTCTTGAACACACGGCAGATGGAGGAGGAGACCTTGGCACTGGAAAGGTTGTCGATTATTCGCATATTATTGCCCATCACTTCAAACTCTCCTCGAGATGCTTTGGTAGAGGAAGCACCAAGGGAGTGCAGGATGTGGCTGCCTTAAAAGGAAAAAATAAGTAAAGTCTAATCTAATTTTTAAGCTGGAGTTTAGCTGACACCGCACAATTTTAAAAGCACTACACGGAGCACAGCTGTAAAGAAAGGCGGGACAGGAGAGATGAAAGGTTTTCAAACCTCTTGAAGCTCGGTGCTGACCCACAGCTCTGGGTTTGGGACCGTTTCTGACAGGAACTGGTGGTTACATCTCACACTTGACGTGCAACAGTTATTCATGAATCTTCTTGGTGCATTTTTTTTTTAATATAGCTTCTCAGCTGCCCCCCAAACATTAAACTTGCAGCATCTGCCTTTCTAAAGCCTTGTTCTTCCTCCTTTCCCAGCACTGAGAAGGCGTATTCAGCAGAGGGCTCCAGCGACCCGTGCTGGGGCACTACTCTCCGGGCAAGAGCTGCAGATACATAAATCATCGCGCCAGAGGAGGAAGCCTGCGCCTGCCCCAGCAGAAACGCATCATCCATACAGATTTGTTCCGCACGATGCAGCCTCACCTGTCTCGGGTGCCGTGTGCCGTGTCACCATCCATTATGATGACAATCTCCCCCACGAATCGCCATGGTTCCTCCTGTGGAGGTGGGGTGCAGAGCTGGGGGCTGCACTTGGAAACAGGGTGGTTGTGGTTTAGGAGACTGTGGAGCGCGTCCTTTCCTGACAGGAGGGCTGGCTGTGCTTTCCTGGCTGATCCTCACTCTGCAACGAGCTGCAGAACTGAACTTGTGGAGGTTTCTGGACAGGTTGGGATGGAAGCAATGAAGCTGGTGGGGATGCAGTGAAAGCTGACTCTGGATCCATCCGAACACCAGTGAAGCATGGTGATCTCCCACCATCTCGCCACTGGGCTCAAGCATCTTGCAAAGCCACAACCCAGGGCCTTGGAAGGATGCTCTGCCTCAGGAGCCCCAGTGCAGGTCCTGGTGCCATCCCTGTCCCACGGTGTGCACTGGGGAAAGCCGCACGCCGGAAAAGTCCCCCTCTTGAACCAAGATCCCAAGGAAACAGCATCCAGCAAAGATCCATTCTGGCTTCTTTTCTCACATCAACACTTCACTCTTCCTCATTCCCCTCTGGGCCCTCTCTGCACTGCAGCGTTGGCCATTCCCATCCCACCTCTCCAAGTTTCTTTGCATGCAGCTGCCAAACTGCTGCCCACACCACGCCAGTGCAAGCGTCCCAATAACAGAGGAGGTTCAGGCGAAATGCTCCCACCAGTCCTGGGCCACCTGGGATGTTGTTTTACTACTTTTTTTCCTCTTTCTGCTCATCAGTTCCACCTCAGCCGCTTCCAGGCTGGAAGCTGCTTGGCCTGAAATGGGGCCAGAGGCTGCCCAGCGTTCCCCTCAGCACAACACTCTCCATGGGAGTGCAAACGGGGGTTGGAAACTTTTGAAACCTGACTCACCATCACCGCATCAGTGCAATGAGACATAATGGGGTTGCGGAGAGAGGACTGAGCTCAATGTGCTCTTAGATATTGGCCTAACATACAGAATTTGGCATAAAAACGAGCAATTCCCCAAATACCATCTAGGATCCGGGGTCTAGGATCCAGGATCTGGGGTTAATTTTATTGTGACATTACCCAGCACTTACAGGCAGCTGCAAAGAGGATGGAGGGTCTGTCTTCACAACGAGCCACATGGAGAAGACAAGATGAAAGGGGTACAAGTTGCACCAGTAGAAGTTTCATCTTGACATAAGAAAGACATTTTTTGCAGAGAGAACAATCATTAAGTGGAACAACCTCCCCAGGGATGTCCCCATCGCTGGAGGGTGTCAAGATGCAACCCGACAAGGTGGTGGATAACCTCATCTCGGCTCCCTTTCCCACTACAGGTTGGACCAGATGAAATTTTCAGGTTCTTTCCAACCTGGGCTGTTCTATTCTCTGATCCATAAATATTACGATTAATTTCATTAGGATGTTTAAAGAGACTAAGGAGGTTTCTGCAGCTGCAGGAGCTTTGCCAAAATCACACCCAAGGCCACCAGCTCTAACACAAGACACCCATCCTGCCCGAGCTCCCTCCTCGTCCCATGCCCCCACCTGCCACCCTGCCTCTCGCTGCGCTCTGACCCGCGATGCTCCGCAGCATTAGGCTGCCAGCTGCAATTTGGTTATTCTGCTGTCAATTAATAACGGTTTGTTACGCGGCGGTCGGGTGAAACGGAGCTCTGCCGTGATCTCCGGCATATGCTCTGCTTCACTGGTTGAGCTGCTGAAATACCTGTTCTGGCTCTTGTGAGCTGATACACATCAAGTGCTGTCAGCGCCTTGAAGGTCAATGGGAGATGCAGATAAAACACACAAAGGCATTTATTCCCTCTGCCCAGATTCCAGCAGTTTAACAAGTACCTTGTGAGGCCACTGAAATAACTATCCACTCATGTCATTAGAAGACACTACATGTTGGAAGAGTAGAGTTGGAGATGGAAACTATTTACAACTGAAAACCAGGAGCTAGGACAAAGTTTTCCCTGAATATTGTGATAAACTGGCTGCCTAAGCCTATTTGTATCTAAAAAATAGCCAGCATCAGGCTGGGGGAGCAGCACGGGCCAGGGCGGGGAGCTGAGTGCTGCCCCCGCTCCAGCGTTGCCGCGGGGAGCCGACCTGCACCCCTGTGTCAGTATATCAAGTGCTGTGGTTACCCCACTCAAACAGAAGGACAGAACCCGAGCCTGAACCAGCTAACCAATTTTTTTGGCTCCCAGAGGAAAGATGACAGTCTGAATTGTCTGTTTTACTGACTAGTGGGTATTTCACACCAAGCGATAAGGGAGCTTTTGTATTTGTTTTCTTCGGTGGCACGTCCCGGGTTTACCAAGGGCTGCGGGTTTTAGTATCAATTCAGAGAGGTGTTGAAATGCAAACCCTCCTCCTGTGGTCTCCCTGTCTGCTGGCCTGCTCTTCTCATACAGCAGGTTTTCCAGCAGAACTCATTATTCCGGTATCAGCTCTGCAGAAACCTACCTGTTACTATGGTTATACTTCGTCCTACTACAACTTTGCTCCTAACTCTGAGGAAGTAGGGTTTTTTTTTTTTCCCCCAAGTATAACTCTGCCTGTTTCACTGCAGGGGATATTTTCCTTTTTATGGGGATAATTCTGAGAGGTCCTGAGTGCCTTCACCCCCATGGGTGCGAAGGGGAGCTCGGGATACGCTGTGTTTCCCTCTCTCCTTTAAACGTGATGCTGCGGCAGCCAAACGAGAGCACAAACAAGGAGGGATAGCCCTTATTTACCCGGCACCGTGCGACCCAGAAAACATTTGCCCCAGTGCACTAGAGTATTGATGCAGAGCAAAATGTACAGTTAAAAAACATTTGAGAAGATTTACCTTAAAATCTGCTTATTACTGTATTACATTTGACCATGCTGGACTGTTTTCTTCCTCTAAACACTGTATTTGTTACTCGGGTTTTCACAGATGGGAGACACCAGCCTCTCCTACACACGAAGCTAACCTGGACTACAGCCAGCCTTGCTGAAGTCCCGTGCGTGCAAAATCATTCACAACAAATATTTTAAGGACATAATGAAGAGTTGGCCATGAGGACTTTCAAACTGTGCCCTGCAACGGTTTAAAACCCAAGGTAAGTACGTGATACTCCTCAGGTCCGCAATTTGAACGGAAGCCGGCATGGTCTAAAAGCACACGTGCCCTTTCTGCAATACGGGAGGCCAAATCCCAAAGCTGGGTAGGAGGAGGCACATGGATGGAATGTGGATATGGTTGAATGGAAGTTTCCATCATATTCTTTGTCCAAATTTGAGATTGGCTTGTGCTTCAGATTGCGCTTCACAGCGAGGAGATGTTTTCTCTCCCTAATTTCTAATTAAACCGAGCCCCTTCTTTAGCATTGCAGGTCACAATCGGCCAGCATCTACCTTCAGGTCTTCTCACATCATCTACCACATGGACTTAACATCTGGGTTGCAGTTTAGCTCTTCCTCGATAGCCTTGGTGACCACTGCTGACTGATGCTCACTCACCTACAAGACTACAGCCCAGATGTCCCACCAGAAACCAATTTTGCCATCAAAGGACACTGTGACTAGAGACATACATATGTAAAGCTTTTTGCCATTAGAAATCCGCCACTCAGCTGCTTGTTCTGCACAGCCCAGATGAGCTGACCTCCACAGTTATCATAGCACTTCTCGTGTTCAGATATTTGCACAGAAGAAGGAAACTACCCACCTTTTCATTTTGACCTCCTGAAGGCCTATGATATCAGGAGATCTTTCTAGCTGCTTATTTATTTTATTTGCGCCTCTAAACCAGCCATACTGAGATCCAGCAGACGGGAGCTGAAGCTGGGCCACATCAGAGCAGAAACTACATGGTGAAGGTAATGAACCACACTGTGGACTGCGGGTGCTGGATTCTCCATCCCCCACCTTTTCATTTTGACCTCCTGAAGGCCTATGATATCAGGAGATCTTTCTAGCTGCTTATTTATTTTATTTGCGCCTCTAAACCAGCCATACTGAGATCCAGCAGACGGGAGCTGAAGCTGGGCCACATCAGAGCAGAAACTACATGGTGAAGGTAATGAACCACACTGTGGACTGCGGGTGCTGGATTCTCCATCCCCCCAAAGCTTTAAACCAAGCACAGGTGCTTTGA
>NW_010415928.1:7976-8354 GCF_000710305.1 Buceros rhinoceros silvestris | reverse complement strand
GTTTTTGAAAAAAAAGCCACATTCAAACTGGAGTTACGGACTGGATGTAGGAAGTACTGCATGAACTTCTATAGCTGATTATACTGGGGATCAGAGGCATTTATTCTGATTTGGAGCTCAAATACATTCCGTGGCAAAAGGCGCCCAAAGTACACTTAAAAACGACGAGCCGAACAAACCCACGTTGCCAGCCCAGGAGCTCTGATGCAGGAATATCTAAACGCAGTGGTGTTTTCTCCTCCAGAAGTAGCACTGCAAATCTGACCCCGAGAAAGACACCATAACTATTCAAAATTTCCTAAATTCCCCCAAAACAGGAATTCCTAGCATCTCAACTCTTAGCCAGTGCCCAGGGACTTGCCAGTGTGCCAAAAATGG
>NW_010415928.1:7523-7769 GCF_000710305.1 Buceros rhinoceros silvestris | reverse complement strand
CGGCAAAAGCCACGGAGCTGTCCTGGGTTGAGTTAGAACAGACATAATTCTATTCTGTGACTATTTTTTAGCTCAGTTATTTCTAAGAGAGAAGTTTTGGAAGTTAACAGCCTATTTTTACAGACAGTGTCTGCTTCTAAAAGTGACAGCACTTAATGTTTACAGCTGCTAGCAGAGTTACAGACTGGTTTGGGTTGAAGGGACCTTCCAAGCTCCTCCAGCCCAACCCCTGCAGGGAGCAGGGCC
>NW_010415928.1:4608-7169 GCF_000710305.1 Buceros rhinoceros silvestris | reverse complement strand
CTGAACCCCCCCAGCTCTCTGCCCTCTCCTCCCAGCAGAGGGTTCCACCCTGGGGGCATTGCTGGGGCTCCTCTGGCCCCACTCCAGCAGCTCCCTGTCTCTGATGGGCTGAGGAGCCCCGAGCCGGCCCCAGCCCTGCAGGGGGGTCTCCCCAGAGACCCTGCCAAGGTGGTTTCTCTGTAAATGTCAATGTAAAATTACAGGGACTGGAAGTATCTGCTTGAGGTGTCGCCTTTTGAGTCTTCAAACAAAGAAATATTTTATCGCTGCTACCACGCAGGCTGCTCATGCAGCATTGTGACGAGCTTAAAACCCAGGAAATATAAAAGCTGATGCTTGGACAAGGATTTCCCTCCATTTATTCCCATTGCACAGCCACGAGTGCAGCACAGGAGACGAGCAGGGAAGGAAAATTAAGTTGCTCACGGGGCAAGTTTGTGACAGTCCCATGTCCCAGCCCTTAGATGACTCTCCCATCAGAGGCGCTGGCACTCGAGACATTCGCGTCTTCGCTGAATGCCACAGGAGTAGCTGCGTAACAAGGAACATCGCTGCCGAGGCAGGGAGATGGACTGGATAACTTAATAGGTCCTTTGTATCTCTCGCTTCTCTGATCCTGTTGAGTTCTGCAGCTATTATTAAAGGCATTTTTTAAGGTATTTTAATTTACTTCTCTAAATGGATCTCCATTCATTCACTCCCACCAAGTGAATGTTGTCAGGGACATTAGCAGCATGATAAAATAGCTGTAGCTTCATGCTGGTTTTAATGTGTTACATACACAAGGAAAGTCATTAGCTCTTACCCTTTAATACACCCGCTTCACTGCTGCATAACTGTTTATCACTCAAAAGTGCCAGGCACTTGCCACCCTCCTCCTTTATTAATCAAGGTACATTTGTGTGAGGCTGCGAGGAGAAGGCAGAACATCCCGTTATTTCTAGCACGGGTTGAGTGCGGGAGCTGCAAAGCTCATCCCTGACATCTTCAGCCCCCCTGAACATTCCCAAAAGCGACTCTTCGGATTCTACACACCTCTCCCAATTACAGGGAAGCTCATGACAAGGTCTGTTTCTCACGTGCTGAGCGGCAGGTTTCTTTCTCCTTTGTTAATATCTGCTCTAGAACATCATTAGCAGCGGCAACACGACACGAATTGAATGAGGACCACAGAATTAATGATGCTCAGAAGCAGGTCGTTGATTTTGGACGCAGAGTGAACCTCATTTTTAAATAAATGTTTTCACAAGGTTGGCCCAGTTTGGAGAAGAAGACCCTTCTGTATTACTTTTATGATTACTCTACGTGCTCCAAGGTCGATTTTCCTCAGTCTCAGAGCCCCATCATTAAAAGCCTATTTACCTTGCAAAAATTTCTTGCTAGAAAAAGGGCATACACATGCCCTGTGTGGAGGAAAGATGGTTCTGGGAAGACACAGCGACCACTACAAGGGCAGCTGGCTGATGGCAAAACAAGAGCAATCGGAAAAAGTAGATGGAGAATGGCTTCGGAGGGCTGAGCCCACGAAAGACAACAACACTGGGCCCCTGGATTTATCCCGTCCGTGTGGACACCAACGCAAAGACTGTGACCGTGATCTAAGGATTAATGAAAATGTAAAAGATCACTAGAAACAAACCGGCCAAATAAACACACGAACGGCATGTAAGGGCTTAACAGTTATCCCGGGCTGAGCTCTAGGAGACAGCCCAGGGGTTGCTCCTGGGAGCAGCAAGAGGCCAGTTCACTGAAACGCCAAGAGCGTGTGTCAGTGTCTGAGAGTCTCATTTGTAGGGCTAAGTGACAACGTAGAGCGACAAGACCTATGTCACTAGTGGGCTTCTAGAAGGTAGCACCCCATGTAGGGGCATCCTGAAAGACCCACTTCACTCAGAGCTCCCCTTAGAGCAGCACAATCCACATTTTTGTCCCCCTCTTCATTAACCCAGCTCTAATGAAGGTGATTAAGAAGCCTGTGTTTTCCAAAGCCATCCTGGGGAAACATGGGCAGAGAGCAGAGGCCCTCCAAGAGGGCCCAGCTACTTACATGCTGGGATTCGATTCCTATGGAGACATCCCAAAGTATATTAAAATTGTCGGTTAAATTTACCGTAGTGTTTTCTGTGCCTTGACTTTATACCCAAGCACAGGCGAAGATGCGGTTAAACCACCGGCACGGCGTACGCCTCCTTTTCCCAGAGGCAGCTATAAGAAACAGCAGACCGCCTCAGCCTTGTTTAAGCATCCTCAGTCAGTTCAAAAAGCCTTTTCACCCTAAACAATAGTTCAAGCTTCATCTCTAGGTGATTCTTTTCTAAATGCAGGAATTAGTAAAGAAAAGAAATCTCAAATATTCCAGAACGCTTTCTGAGGTCACCAGCTGCGATGGACTGCTGCAACTCAGCGGCGGGATTTTTGCTGAGCCCTTTCCTGGGTTTGGTGGGGACCTCGGTGCCACGCGTAATGCAGTGCCGGGGGTGTTGGCAGCTACGAGTGATGGGCTGCGTCAACAGCCACCGGCTGCCAGAAAGCTGCCCTCCCGCCCGCGCCATCTCACGGGG
>NW_010415928.1:0-4504 GCF_000710305.1 Buceros rhinoceros silvestris | reverse complement strand
CCGGCTGCCAGAGAGCTGCCCTCAGGCCAGCGCATTCTGCAGGGCTACGGCTGATCTTAAGTTCAAAGGGAAAAAAAAATATTTATAAGGGGAATTTACACCCTAATGCACACAAGAGGCCAGGGGGTGACAGTTTGGTTTCAGAGCAGCTTCTGGTGTTTCTAGTTTAGGTTGCCCCCGATAGAATGGGCAAAATCAAAACCCTGTTGACATTTCTGTTAGAGCAGACCTGTACTTAAACGCTATTTATGGACAAAACCCATCTCCGCCTGTCTCAGTGGTTAGCAAACCAAGAAGGAGAGAAGGAGAGAATTTTTTCTCCTAGACCATTCAGTCAGCAGGAGGACTTGAATGGGGAAGTCTTATTGCACAGGCCAGCGCTCTCGGATCTCCAGGACAAGAGAGACATTGGACGCCTCAGCCCCAATTTCCTTTGCTACCAAAGGATTTCAACGGCATACATTGCTGGTATGGAGAAATCATGATACAAGTCAGCAAGAAAATGCCTTCCAACCACCCTTGGACACAGCCTTAGTAGAGCTGATGTCTTCTCCGAACAGCTTCCACCAGCTCCTCCGTCCAGGAACGACTTAGTAAGTAAAAAGCAAAGCCACTAGGAAATGTACTCAAGGTAAAAATTCACACACACCTAGTTTACACACACAAATCAAATCCAAATACCCTTAATCTCGTGAAATTTGTCGTTTTATGAAACCCTTGGCATTATGTAGAGCTTCCTAAGTTGGGAACTACGGAAAGATCAACCACCTCTTCTCCTGCAAAAGGAAGCAGGGGAATTAAAAGCTCTAGTTTAATTTATCCTGCATTTGCGCTTGTGGCACGAGCAGGATTGGAGTTGACCGATTTCAGGGCAGCTCAGGGTGCTCCCAACAGCACTGGAGTCCGGCGTCAGCCCAACAGGGAAGGTGCAGCGTAAAGCGTTCCGCCCAAAGAGCGCAGAGAGCTTACATGCTGCCCGCGACGGCAGCACTTGTGATTTATTCAGTAAATGAAGCCTTGTGTTCTGCACATCAAAGACTAAGGAGATCACAGGCCTGTCCCTGGATGTCCCCAAAGGATTGTTTTGAAATTCCTCATGCATGGAGATTGTGAGCAGCTTGCTCCAAGTATCCGACAGCTTGTATTAACGTCGCATTAATCAGAACTGAGTGACCACTCAAACCCCCTGGAGATTCCGGTCTGACAAAACTCTTGTGCTCGGGAGACGGGAGGACCGAGCACACCAGCCTCTGCTGGCAGTAGGTGCAGTGAGACGCAGGGGCTGGCTGCAAAACTTGAACACTCTTAAAACACTGTTTCCTCCTGCCTGAACAAAGCTGCTCGCCTCTTCCTGACTCAGACCCTACGCGATGACAGGTCCGACTGTGGGACCCTTTCTGAAGCAGGATGATTCCAAGTGTGAGCCGAGGTGTGAGGATGGAGACTGCGAAAGCCGAATGCATGTCCCACACTTTCGGGGGAGCAGGGATGAGCATGGAAATGCGGTTAGCCTGCAGGGCGCTTTCCCCTTCAGACTGGCCCTCTCCAGGAGGAAAGCTTGGCCACACCAGCTTAACGCAGCGTGGAAACAGGATCACTTGGACTTTGCGGAGGATCTCATAGATGGGGCGCAGCTACTGCCAAAGCAACCTTCGCCACCCCGTTCACGTGGAGGGGGTGGAAAAATTGAGAATTTTGTAATTCTACGAAACCCTTGGCATTATGTAGAGCTCTCCCACAGAGCTCCATCTAACACCTTTCAACATAAAATAAGGTCTGGATGGGGGCCAAGCTCTGTGGCAAATGTTTGCGTGAGGAAGCAGCTGCGCTGTTTGCCCAGCACTGTAAAATCTAATGCCATGTGTTGAGGAATGCTCCTATAGATAAACCCCAAATTGCAGGTCAGAGGGAGCCTTACTGCATCCAGCGTTGTCCTCCCCCCCTTTCACAACCACGATAGCCAGGCTGACAAGACCCCAGCGACGCTGCTGGGGTGTTTTCTCACGATCTGCCTACAGACCTCTGCATTCATCCACAGAATCAAACCAAACTCAAATTATTCTCTTGCACTTCACAGTTTCCTACACTACGTGATGAATATTTCTGCTCCTCTGAGCTCCTTGCAAGGAGCAAAAAGAACAAAATTAACTAGTCAGCAGTTTACAACCATCTGCTCGTAACTCAGGGATTCTGCCGTAGTGAAGAAACGCAAAATCCCACTTCCAAAATACAGCAAAAGGGCAGTGCGAAAACAAAGTTGTGTTCCCCCCGCAAATTACATTCTAGGAGGAAAAAAAAAGAACAAATTGGGAAATGGAAGACCCAGTGGGTCAGCTCATTACGAGAGACGTCCAAGAACAGCGGAGGTGCCATTGTTCAATCCCCAGCCGGAGCAGTAATGAGCAGTCCCGCTCGGCAAATGGTCTGGATGATACTATAGATCTTCCCTTCCCATCTCCAACTTGTGTATCATTTCCTGACAGTCCCATTTCCCCTTCCGAGCAGATGGCTCCCTACAGCACATCTTTAAGAGACCTCCCAGGCAGTTATGGATGGCAGAGAATGAGCATTTTGTTTTATCGCTTGCTCATACGTTATTTCCCCCATGCTAATGACAGTCAAGTTATTGTCCTGTGAATAAATCCATTTAGGCCCCACAACGTTGGCTGCAAGTGAGAAGGCGAGGGAGCAGAGGAAGCCAGACTTGGCACCAGCCGAGCACAGATACAGTCATCCACAAAACATTCATCTATTAACCAAACAGCAGCATTTCCAAACCCAGCAGGGTCACAGCGGAGCCCTGCTGGGAAACAGAAATTAACTCCGAATGGAGATAATTTGTCTCTTGAATGTTGTCATATTTGCAAGATCTCTCTGGTATTAACCAAACAGCAGCATTTCCAAACCCAGCAGGGTCACAGCGGAGCCCTGCTGGGAAACAGAAATTAACTCCGAATGGAGATAATTTGTCTCTTGAATGTTGTCATATTTGCAAGATCTCTCTGGCAATGCCGCGCTGCTTCGAGGAGCGATGCTGCCGACAAGCGAACGAGATGAAACGCGAGCTTTGCCGGGAAGCCAGGTGGCACTCAAGATCGCCCGAGCCATCTTTGAATAGCGCTTTGAATGCAGAGAGAGACGAGAAGAAATTTATCTTCACAACATCAAGATGTTGTTGCAAGTAACGGCAGCAGATTTGATTCAGTTCCACGTAGAAGGAGCAAATTACAGAAGCTCAGTCACTGCCAGGCTACTACTCCCTTACTGCCTGCTTGCTTTTTTGTTTCATTCCTAGGTGGGAGGAACACGTGGCCTTGATGGGGAACACACAGGGGCCGCGCTGAAGCAGTCGAAGCGTTGAAGGAATGGGACAGTCACCCCGTGTGGCAGGAAGCAGTGAGGCATTCTGGGATGCCACTGGGCAAAAAATACCGGAATTTTTGGAGAGCAAAGAGTCTTTTTAAATATTAAACGCTTAAAAGGGGGGATGCGTCGCTGCAGCATGGGGTCAGTTTGTGTTTGTGCATCTTGCACTCAAGCAGCACGAAGCAGGCTGGTGAGTGCACCTGTAGAATCTCCAAAAGGAATTTCCCTCACTCCCCCCAAGTGACGAGCCAACTAAATACCCTTGAGAATTTATTTTTTTTGTTTGGCCAAACTGTATTCCCAAGCTCTCCTCCCTCAGCAGAATCACTGCCTGTTGCCACAGACCATCCTGTCTGAAAAAGGGAAATCTTGCCGGAAAATCTTCCTGTAATGACCAATGGGAGCAGTCAGGGCAAGCTCTGCTTTTCCGAGAAACCAACTCCAGACCTACCTGGGCAAATTTTGCAACTTCCATGTCAAGAGAAGCCAATAACCGTAAGATGAGACCTGGGTGGCACTGGGGATGAAACCTTTTTCCAGCACAAGACTTCTGCTCCTAGAAACCACCAGTGTGGCCCTCATGGGCTGCAAAGACGTTCTCACCCTTGGCTTTCTGCAGTGAAGGGTGCTCTTCATGGTGGATCACACAGTGATACATAGGTAAAAAATACTCCACTGCCACTTTTCAGGCAGCCTGAGAAGTAAAAAATCCTCCACTGCCACTTTTCAGGCAGCCTGAGAACAACTATGCCCTTTGTTAATTCAGCATCTCGATGGACAACCATGAACTGAATCGAGCTGTGCAAGGACAGAGCAAAGACTTCCGGCATCCTGTCCATACAGTCTTATCGTCCCTGACTAGGGGGTGAACATCTAACCAAAATGTCCTTTCTCACTCTCTTATTTGTCTCTGAGCTGGGGAGAGGGCGAGCAGAGAGATGAAGCGCTGCACAACCACACCTGGCACCAAAGGCAGGAGAACATGCACAGCACGTCTATCACCCCATGTCGGATAAACCTCTTCCTCTTCCTGTGTCCCACTCACCCACGAGTCATCTCATTCACCAGCGCACCTTCAGCTTGAGGAATTCAGAGGTGAAGACTCTCTTCTGATAGACCCCAAGGAACAAAAGCAGCT
>NW_010415927.1:0-12154 GCF_000710305.1 Buceros rhinoceros silvestris | reverse complement strand
CTTCAAATTCCCCTGCACGTTGATGCCTGCTTCATCCGTGCAGAGATAAGGGGTTCCACTGGGTCAATCCGTCACAGCAAAACAGTTCAAACACCATCCCCGCCAGGAATCGGCAGAAACGGAGAAGGTCCTACCCATTTTGCAGAAGGAGTCTTTTACTGCTTCAGGGAAATAGCAGGTCCTGGACATGGCTTTCTCTGCTTGATAAAGGTTTCCAGTCCCGGGGCATAAGATTCAAGAGTCCTGCGCGGCATATTTGAGAAACCCGCAGCACGGATAAGATAGAGAGGACAGTAGACAGAGCAGAGAGAAAAACAAGATGTCCTTGAATCTCTCAACATGCCCCCTTTCATGAGTTCATTCCGGAGAGCCGTGTCCTCCTTCCCAGAAGCTCAGGAAAAAACCACCATTCTGGGAGGAAGAAAGCCAGACAACAGAAGAGCATCCGGTTCCACCATGTTGGACCCAGGACAGGGCGGGATGGGGACGACTCCTCACACTCTTCCCCTGCTCCAGCGTGGGATCCTTCTCACAGTAAACAATCCTGCAGAAACTTATCCAGCGTGAGCCCCTTCCATGGGGTTCAGTCCTTCTGGAACAGACTACTGCACGGGGACACAAGTCCTGCCGGCAAACTTGTTCCGGCATGGGCTCCTCTCTCCATGGGTCCACAGGTCCTGCCAGGAGCCTGCTCCAGGCTGGGCTTCCCACAGGGTCACATCCTCATTTGGGCTTCCACCTGCTCTGGTATGGGGTCCTCCATGGGCCGCAGATGGACAGCCTGCCTTACCATGGTCTTCACCACAGGCTGCAGGGGAATCTCTACTCCAGAATCTGGAGCACCTCCTCCCCCTCCTGCTTCAATGACCTTGGTGTCTGCAGAATTGTTTCTCTTGTACATTGTCACTCCTCTCTCCAGCTGCAGTTCTGTAGTTTTATTCCCCTTAAACAATCAGAAAGGCATCACCACTGTTGCTGATTGGCGTAGCCTTGGTCAGCAGTGGGTCTGTCTTGGAGCCGGCTGGCATTGGCTCTCTTGGTCACAGGGGAAGCTTCTAGCAGCTTCTCACAGTAGACACCAATGTATTATCCCTGCTACCAAAACCTTGCCATGCAAACCCATTGCTTTTGTGGTAAAAACATTAAAAATTATTTGAAAATTTCTTCCCCCATCATATTTAAGTGTATAGTTGCTGTGACTAACAGCCTCTCTTTTTACTATTTATTCTTTATATATTCCCTTATATTTACTGCTTTTACAAAGTGAGCTGTTTTATAAAAACCAGAATAGTTATGTTTCCTTCAGAAAGCCTTGTCACATGATCTGCCGGCAGATGAATCAATACATTGCCTAAAGACCAGGAAATCATGAATTTTGCCTCCTAAAATCATCCCCATACTCCCAAGTCATGACTGCATGGTGGAATCCTTACTCAGCTCCACAGCTACAGGCACAGTCCCACAGACTCTGTATGATTCACTGGGATGAAAAGAAGAAAACACAACACCCTTCTCCTCTCACTACTCCTGCAAAACCAAGGGTAAAAGGGAATAAAAGGATGTAGTTTCCACTGCTGCAGGTATCTCCTTAAATGTTCGCCTCTTGCCAAGCTGCTTCTCTCATATATTCTAAAGCTCTACGGGAAAAGAACAGGCTCACAGCAGCCTAGTCAATCAATTTTAAGGCTCTTTGAACAAGCCCTAGAAAAACAGAGACACCTATAACCTGAGCATAGTGAAAGAAAGAAGTTTGAAAGTGTTCCATTTTATAGCCAAGACCTGTTTTGGTAGATGTGGTTAGACACTCAAAATAGGATTCTTTCCCAGAATACTTATCAGTAGTCCTTACTAGGGAAGGGAATACGTTATCATTCCTGACATGTGGGCCTTTCCCCCAGTGAAGCTAGCTTCATCCTGAATACAGACAGGCTTAGGATTTGGTGCCCTGTCCCTGCCACGGGTATCCACAAACACTGGTTTGGGAGGTGGGTCCTGAACCAAAGGAGACCTACCTCAAACTATCTCTCTGCTCTTAAACTAATCTGACTACACCTACTACAAGCCAGTGTTTCCTCACCTCCTGGGAAGCCTAAAACCAAATGACCTCAGCTGCCAGTATCTCTCATTCCAGTTGTGGGCTTCTCCACCAAATCTTCTTAGCCCATCTTGCTGTATTTGCTCCTTCATGACCTCAAACTCAGACACAAGATGGTATGCAGGCAACCCTCACTGCCAGCCTGGGGACTGCTCCCATGGGAAGACTTTGGATAGCTGAAGCATGGCTAAGGGAGCTTCTGCAGACACTCCTCAGGTAACTTCAAAGTGTCAGAATTCCCTGGACAAAGGGCAGGACTTCTTCCTGCCCTTTTTTACACTACTTATGGCTAAGTTTCCTACATGTAGCTGTAATCCACAGCTGAATGTAGCTGAGTACACTTCATCCATGCAATCCACCAATCCAAAGATTCCACAATTTGTGGTTTGTTTTGCTTGCTTTTTTTCTTTTTAAACAGATAAGGAAACCAATGACTCAATCCACTGTAGAGCACCACAGGTCTCTGCAGTACTCCAAAGTCTAGAGCTGGTCTATAGTCAGGCTTTCTCAGACACCTGCTCTTTTTCTGCACAGAAAAAAGCTTGCCCTTAGCCACAGCAACACTGCCCAGGCCGAGCAGTGGGAAGCACGGGAGTCTGCTGTACATGCGCAATAAACACGAGGCACAAGGCTTCCTCTACAGTGCCCAAGAAAGTATCTCTGGCACTGATGCTCCAAGCAAAATTTCAGGAAGGTCTAGCCTTTAGCCCTTTTTTTACCTCCCAAAAATAAGTTATTAGCATCTATCTGTAGAAGACGTACAAAAGTAGAAAGGTAGTCCTGCCCGCAACACTACACATGAAATAATTACACACATGCAGACTGCTAAAAACCAAGCAACAGCCCCCAACTGAAGAGCATAATTTCATGAGCTCTTAAGAAGCCTTACCAGAAGCAATACAAAAAAAACAAAATGAAGTTTACCATGCAGTGTCCCCTCAACGGAAGTGGAATGTGTAAAGACACATGGAATTAACTCACATTTGCAGGATGACCCTCCCAACTCCCACCCAAAGCATTCACACTCTAGGATTTCAAAATAAAGAAAAAAACCATTCTGGAAGTTAAGCCAAAAGTAATTTTATTGTCTACCAAATCATACCTTGCAGGTTTTTTTTTTCCTTTTCTTTTACAATTTCCAAAACAAATATAAGAAATTTTCAAAATGTAAAATCCCATTTGCCACAAACTACTGTACTCACTGGATCAAACATATATTGCAGGAGCATGGCCAATTGTAAAAATAATCCTATGAAATAAACATTGTTCATAAAAATACAGTAAAATGCACTTTCCCCATCTCAATAAATACATTTTAATGTTGTTTCCAGTTGGCACTTTAAGCCACTAGAGAGCTCTTAATGAAGAAGCCACCAAAGTATAATTTCTCCTTATGTACTTCCACAATTATTGCAACAGCATCCAGAACTGTAAGCATTTTCCTTGCAGTCTTTTGTTTCTACCTTCAGGAGAATCACAGACAGGAGAAAAAACTTATCTATAAAAATATGCTACTCCCATATTGATTCCCATTTTGGAAAGTAGTATGTTTAAGGTTTTGTTTATCTTCACTAAGAAACAGTCCATAGAACAAAGTGTTTCAAAGAAGAATTCTCCAGAATTACTCCGAAAATTAAAGTCCATTGTCCAGAGTCATAGTTTTGTTTTCAATCCCTGTTTAATATATTTAAAATTAAAAATTAAACAGTTATGTTAGATAAAAATAGAAGTTTTAGAACATCTTTAACAACAACAGCTAAGAAAAAGGTTTTGTTAGAAAAAAGAAAATCTTGACCTTTTTAATCTTGCAAGTTTTTAAATCCAAGTATTGACTTGAATTGTAATTCTGCTTTCCATGCACACACAAAAACACACAATTATATATACATAGATCCCTGATTAAGGCATTTTCCAAATGGCTTATAAAAAATTTAAAAGTCAATTTCCACTGAAGTCACATTTTGTTTCTCCAAAGCGCAGTCGTCTCTTCAGAAGATGAGTATTTCTCCTCCCTTCCCGCGATGCTTCCTTAGAGGTTCTGTCTGCCTGTGAATGAATCGGTATTTTACACCTCACACAGCTTCTGACAATAACTTAAATATTACTGTGCCCAGCAAATGAGTGCCTTCTAAAGGACAAACAAATTCAACTTTGGCTCCTGTCTGAGGCCATGACTAAGCCAACTCCTCCTCTCCGTGCTGGCCACCTTCACTTCCATTCGTTAGCTGTTTCCTGACACATACAGAGACCGGTATGTTTGGCATACTCGATGGAACAGAAAAAAAAAAAAACAACAAAACCCAATTACAACTCCTTGTGACTTCTTGGATTCACTGCATTACCTATAGCTCTTCCATTTCAAAGTGTGTATGAAAGCTGTTTGCCATGGATGCATGTTCAAAGATCCTTGTCAGACTTGGTTTCAGTAGCTCCACGGAATGACATGACAGCTGCTTCGAGGTATCACTCTTCAGGGCCATGATCTGATCCACCCCAGGATCCCTTCTGTCATAGTACAGAGCCCACAGCAAAGTAATAGTGAGGATCATAGCCAGGATCTGTGTTACTCCAATAGAGATTCCTAGAAATCTCAGCACTTGCAATTGCTTCGTCCCTCTCAAAAAAGTGTACATTTTTTTACCGCATCCCTATGAAACAAAAACAAATTTTAAGAAAATGAGGCAATATTATCTGGCTTGCAGTTCCCAAGGTTTAGCTCATCCCACCTAGTGCTGGCTATTCCAGCTCCCAAAATTTCTCGCTCAGCTTCTTCACACAGTACTTGGAAAATTATTTTGCCTACTTTTTAATTGCTTCTATACTGCCACCTTTACGTTTTCTCATGCACTGAAAGTTAGTGCATGTAACAAGCTTCAAGAGATCTCTGTTACTCTTCAATTTAGAAGTCACTCCAAGTTGATCTGAGTTCCTATAAACTATCACTGATTTTAGAAGAAGTTCAACTGGTTTTGAGTAGGTTTAAAAGCCATTAAGAAACCTCTTAATCATCTTGTTTCTCTCCTTAAATTGCAGATCTTCAAGGTTTTCAAATATTTTCACGGCTTTAGACTTTTTCTACAAATGATACCACAATCTGAAGTTGAAACAATATCCTAGGAAAGATCTACAGACACACATAACCTCAGCAGTGTTCCTTCCTACCTTTTATCTTTTTATCTGGACTCATTATATGCCAGTTTATTAGTTCCACAGAAAGACCCTAGAGAGTAGAAAAATCATTACATTCCAGACACTCTGAGTAAGGAGCACTGAACAGAATAACCTTTAACAGAGGAATTCTGATAAATTTCCAGAACTCAGTGGATACAAACACCACTTTCTTCAGTACTTAGTGGTAATAATACCATATACATGTTGCATTATACCTGAGTTTTATGCTTGAACTAGAAGAATCTCCTCATCGCACAAAGCGTATCTGCGGATGCTAGTTACAGTCCACCTACCTCCCCTATCCATAGACTATATTTTTAAATTAACTGGCTTAATTTCTGATCTGAATGTAGAAACTTCCCTGTTAATTATTCTGATGGTATTATACCTGGAGCCAGTTTTGTCTCATACCTTCTGCTGTGCTGTTGCTACCGTAAGCCCAGTAATGTCCTGAACTGCTGTGAGCAGCTGTAACAACCTGCTCTGCATCAGGGCTGCACAAACCCAAGCAGGCAACTAGACCCTGCTCCAGAGAGCTGACCACCCACACGCTGTATTTGGAAGATTGCCACATACACCTCCTTTGTGATTATTCACAGAATAATTATTATTAGTTACACAGAAAAAGTCTGATGAAAACTATGCTAAAACATCACAAGTTGATGTTTCCCAGAAATGGAAATCTGTCTTTTTCCAAACCATCAGTGCATGCTCCACAGTTTGCTTACGTGGCCAACTAAGTCCTGTACAAGCCTACAGGAAAGGTCCCAAGCCCTTGTAAGGCAGCAAGGACCCACAAAGAGACACTGGCTCTGGGAACTATTGGGTAACAGTGCAAACACAGGTTACAGTTCTGGCTGCTCAGGAAAGGTTTGAAGACAGGGCCCTTAGCTACCCCAGCCCATGCTCATCCTCTATTCTAAACTTCGCAGGGTTTCACAGCACAAAGATCACAGGAACACAGCCACCAAGGGAAAATTCAAAGTAACAAAATGGATGGGAAAACACCACGAGTACTGGTAGGCATTGGTCCCATAAGACGACATCAGAAACCCACCAAAATGGTGACCATCTTCAAAACGTCATTTTTGTGTTTATATCCTTACTACATATTTCTTAGGGATTTTCTATGAAAAGAAATTGATCAAAGTGACAGAACTTGCAGACAGGACATAACATACACCACTTTTCAATCACACTGAGATTCCCCAAAGCCAACAATTTCAATTACTACAGTCCTGAATTTGATTTGATTTGAATTTGGCCTGATTCTTGCCTCAAACACAAAATTCACACTGCAGTCAACAGATTTTCATTCGGGATCTAAATAAAATTAATGTACTCTATGATAATCATACCAAAGGAAGTTAAAGAATCTCAATGTCTTTGCTCCATTCATCATTTCACTGTGTCATTTTCTAAATATTAACTTAGTTTAGACACAGAACAACGAGTAAATGTGGATTCTTTGACATCTGGAAAGAAAAAAAAAAAACACCATAGCAAATGCAATGTGATTGAACTAGATGAGGAACAAAAATCGTCACATTGGTGTCATCTATTGCTCAACCAGAAGACAGTATTTTAATTATATAGCTTTCCAAATTTGTTTTTAATTACAGAGAAACTGGCTCCGTTTTGATGCTTTTGATAACTTTAAGGGATGAAGGTACATGCTGGTCACAATTTAAAAATGCTCAGCCACAGCAGTATTCAAATTCAGGTCATTTGCTGCCTAGAGGAAACATCCATTAACAGAGAGCAATAACATTAATGCCAGCATCTCCTGCAGTACAGACACATAACTGAGACAAATTATGCCCAATCTAGATAGACTGCCTCCCTCCATTTAATGATGTTCTTACAGTGCTACTCTAACACACATTCAAATCAGTTTCAAAACTGAGAAATATCCAGCTACTCCTGTTATCCTCACATTTGTGCATTTTATTTCTGCTTATGCAACACATTCATAGTTGGTAGCCTGCGATTAAAGAGTACATAAATATACTTTCGTCTGCAAAATTGAAAGTTTGTCACTAAACAGGGAGCTCTTGCTGAAAACTCAAAAATAGTATAAAACTTCTCAGCAATTGTTCAGAAGAATTAGCTTCAAACTCCTACAGAGCTATGGATTAAAGGCCTGATTCATATCTATTACAAAGGTCATTTTATATTTTCAGCCCAATAATGGAAACGAAGTGTGCATTTCTGATTTACTGCAATGTCACAAAATAAGGAACAGATCTTGAATAAGGCACTTCTCAGAGCAGAAAAAATAAACCATCAGCATATTCAATAGATCTGTTGTATACTTGAACTTTGAGTATACTCAAAATTATGCTAGAAAACAAAAGAAAAAATAAAAATATTGAAGATGCAATTTTGATTTTTCTGAGGATATCAACTCCTACCAATCACTTTAGCTAGGTTACCGTTCCCAAACACAAGACAAGCCAAGCTCCTCTTGTCCTCAGACCACAACACACCCCTGAGGCCACATCATCATCTGGCCCGCTTCCCTCACAACTCCACTCTTTCTAAGGTGAGTTTGTCCCATGAACTGCACCAAAGGTGAAGCTCATCAGAAAAAAAGGCTGCTCAAGAAGACTACCACATTTAAAGAACAGCTTTCAAGATTCAGTGGGGGAAACATGATTCCTGCCAAAAATACTCTCAAGCAGAACTATAAGTAAGGCATCTTTTTTTCTACAAGAATTGTACTGTGAAGGATTCTACCTTCAGACTACAGAAAGCTCTGAGGTCCCAGCAGACAATTATAACACAGCTACAAGAAAACAATTTTATCAATCCCAGCAAAACCAAACTTCAGTTTTCTGAAGCAGTGAAAAGAGTTGCTTCTCAAGTCCATTCTGGCACTTCAGAGGATTTACATAAGCCATTTTTAGGCTAGCGAGGCTAATCTCATCAGGCATCCTCTCAAACCACTAGACTATGCACATTTGTTTTGAATCTCTTTCTAAAAAAGCTTTTCTCCTTCAATTCTCCAAAGCAGATGTCGGACAGACTAGTCTTGCAACTGTAAGTTGGTTTTGCATGATACTGATAAACACATTAGCAAGTATACTGCACGAGCCTGTGAGACGACCCACAGGCAAGCACCACAGAAAAAAAAAAATATTTTGCCAGCCAAATATTGTACATATCTTCAAGAGCAACAAAGTGTTTTGTGGCTGGTAAAACAACACAGCCTGTCCCTTTTTGGAATGGATTCTGCAGTAGAGAACTAAAAATAATTTTTTTCTAAGAGCTGAATACATCCAAAATGCCCTGGGGTATGGTAGAGGAAGAACCATAAATGTACCCTTCTGGTTTCTTTTAGGAAGAAAGCCAGGCAGCCTTTCTTCTTATCAAGTGGGTCTTAACACAGCCCTTATGTTTCACATCATCAACATCTTTGGCTATTAATTTTCTCCAAGTATAACCAAAAGAACCTGAACATATGAAGTGCACAGAGAACCACTTTCCTGGAATATGGCTGTGAGAATGAAATGTTAGCAGAAGAGATGAGATGAGAAAGCCTTGCAGTTTAGACGTAACATTCCAGTGACTAGTACTCTTTCTCAGAAGTTTTTGAGCTTCCTGAGCACAAAATTCAGTTTTTCCATTGAGTGACACTGTTTACATACTCTTGCATTTTCACATAAGCAGGAAGGAAGCTCAGCGCAAATGAACATTCTGCAGCTTCCATGCATTTACGCTCCTTGAGGGCTCTGCACGGCAGAGCTGGTATGTATGTATGGTACCAATACTGGCAAGAGTATTATAAAAAGCAACCATTATTGCAGAGTAAGCCACAGTTCTTTCTTCTTTAAGAATGTGTAAGAGACTGGCAGGCCCCAGAAAAAGTCTGAATGGCTTTCCCATCCAGAGGCTAATACTTCCAGACACCTTGTAAAGTGCTACTTGTGCTGCAAGCCTTGCAATAAGGCAGGAGAGGCTCTACAAGCAGCCAGTGGAAAGAAAACTTCCTCTGCCACTGTCTTTAGGGTTCCCTAGCACAGACTTGCCTTTTGAGGCACCTGTCTTTTGGCAGCTTTACCTTCTCTCTTCTCAGTGGAAGCACATGAAGCTTAAGATCACTGTCTAAAAGTCCAGAACAGATTATATAATTTCTGCTCATAGAGTCAACGCTGTACAAATCTAGCAAATCACTCCAAATCAGTGACACCACTTTCCCAAAACATGTTTTCTGGCAATAGCTAATATTCATCTTAGCTTGTTCATATACTGAATCTCTCCTGCTTCAGGGATATCTCTCCATAGCTCCTCAACAACAGATACATAATAGATTCTTGTAAGAAAGAGTCTTGATCAGCAGTAAGAGACAGTAAGATAAGGCAAGATGGTTCCTTGTGTGCTCTTCCATAATGCAGAATGGCACTGTCCACTAAAGAAATGTTCATGCTGCAGCATCAGAAAACACACTTTTTGCACCCTGTATTATTCATAAAGAAAGCAAATGAAGAATGCACCTGTTCTCAGATTCTCACAACTACTGGACTGAGATGTGTTTTTCGTCGCTATTGGACTACCTGGACTGTTGGCCATTCTGATATTACTGAATGCACAATTAAAGGCCTTCAGGGGTCTGTTAGCATAACAAATTGGTATGTAGCAAAGCTGTTTCCAGACAAAGGTGACTTTAGACAACATTTTTTGAGAACAGTTAAAATTAGTAGAGAAAATATTTACTTGTTTTTAATAACTGTCACTCTAAGGACAGTAATGACTTGCTAATATGATCACTTCCCTTACTCACTTCGAGTTCAAATAGGTGCTCTCCTGGTTTTAAAACTTTTTTTAAAAAATTCTTTTAAAGTAATAATCATATTGTAATGTAGTGCAGTGAGAGAGAAAGAGTATTTTCACACAGTTTCTATGCATGCTCACAGTGGAGCAACTGAAATACCTGCCTCCTTGCATAAGCACCTTTAAGAAGAGAGCTCTCATCTTCCAAAGGACAACTTCTCAAAAGCATCCGTCACTGTACACACCACTAGAGTCCTCATTTCTGTTAGTTTGTCAAGCTGAAGACTGGACATTACACCAAATCTAACTGGTTATTTTTTTGACTGGAGCAAATTTCAGCTCCACCCTAACCAATATAAAACAAGTATCTCAATATTTAAGCACATCTCAGATATTAACTACATTGCTACTAACTTAGCTTACTTCCAGGTAAGGGTGGCTGGGTTTGTTCTTTCTTCCTTTCTTCCCCTGCTTCAGCATTAATAAATAATAAACTTAAATAAACATAATAAACACTTCCTATAAACACAATTACTCTACAAACCTTTCTGCTGCACTGCAAGTGATGAGTTTGAAAAATTACTTGGTCAGCAAGAATGGACACAGTCTTCCAAAATATCTGTATTTTCCTTACCTCCTGATAAAGGTCACTGAGATCCTCATGATGTGCTTGCTTAGAGCATCCTGGGAACTCTCTGACACAACACGAGTCAGGTGGCCAGTCCATCTCTGTCATTTCCAGCCAGTCTGTGAAGTACACCACCCCACAACATTTAAACTGCAAAGGAAGGATTAGCCAAATGATCAAGAATGACTCTACTTCTTCATCAAAGGTCATCAAAAAAGCTAAATAAATTCTTATTAACAACTTTGAAAATATTTACATAAAGGCCTAAATTCATCTACAAGATCTTCAACATATCTTCTTCTGTTGTACTTTGACATAAATGCAATGTGAAAAATTTAATGTAGTGACCAATGAACACATCAGGACCAGCCAATAATAGTGCTCTGTCCTTTGAATCCCAACCGTTCCCTCAAAGGATGCTTCACAGAGATTGTAACAGAATTGTTTTGGTTGAAAGAGACCTTTAAAAACATCAAGTCCAAACATTCACCCTGCACTGCCAGGTCACCACTAAACCACGTCCCTCAGCACCACATCTACACATCCTTTAAATACCTCCAGAGATGGCGACTCCACCACTTCCCTGCGCAGCCTTTTCCAGTGCTTGACAACCCTTTCTGTCAAGAAATTTTTCTTAATACCCAGCCTAAACCTCCCCTGGTGCAATTTGAGCCCATTTGCTCTTGTCCTGTCATTTGTTACTTGGGAAACCAGACCTATACCCACCTCCATACAACCTCCTTTCAGGTCGTTGTGGAGTGTGGTAAGGTCTCCCCTCAGCCTCCTTTTCTCCAGGCTAAACAACCCCACTACCCTCAGCTGCTCCTTGTTCTCTAAACCCTTCACCAGCTTTGTTGCCCTTCTCTGGACAAGCTACAGCACCTCAATGTCCCTCCGGTAGAGGGTGGCCCAAAACTGGACACAGTATTCCAGGTGTGGCCTTACCAGCACCGAGTACTGGGGGACAACCCTGTCCTACCCTGTAATTCTGCTAACCTTACCACAAGGAACTGACACATGACAGTTTCATGTCAAAATGGTGTCTAATAAACAAGTATAACTGAGGCTGAAGGAATCAGTAGGAAAAGATGATTAAAGTCTTACTAAGTGAGGACTATTCCTGCAAGGCTACAACTTGGACATATCTGTTGAAAACCAGATGAAAAAAAACCCCACAGATTTATCTGAATAGAGAAAAAAGAAAAAAAGATTTTTAAAAGTTAGCAAAAAGGTATAGAAACCACAAGAAAAGAAAAAGGAAAATGGAAGGAAGGGGTATTACACTAAAAGAAACACTGAGACAGATTCAGCCATAAAAGTAGAAAGTCTGGCTGCAAAGCAGATGAGCCATAATTGGCTATAAAACCCACCAGGACTAACAACCTGTCTTCTCCTCTGCAAAGCACACCGAGAGATTTAAAGCCAAACAACCAGGCTGCCACATTCCTAGCTGCTTTCACATCAAAATGGCTGAAGCAGCTACATTA
>NW_010415926.1:25651-33673 GCF_000710305.1 Buceros rhinoceros silvestris | reverse complement strand
TGACGGAGCTGGCCGGTCACCCCGTGCCCCGGAGAACGGCTTTTACCCGAACAGGAAGTACTGACGCTGCTTTTTAATTATTTGTTGTAATTTGTTTTCTGCTTTTTCTTTGTAGCCGAGTTTGTGATAAATCTTGCTGAGAAAAATACCACGTTTGATGCATTTAAAGCAGTTCTTGTGAAGAATGGTGCCGAGTTCACGGTAAGTGAGATCTGGGTGTTACTTATGAGTTCTTCTTGTCCTTGTATCTTTTATAGAGCCTTTTGTTTTAAAGAGAGGTGTGAGGAGTGATTATTAGTTTTCTTCAATTGGAAAGCTATGCGCTAACTAGCTTTTGAGTATTCCTGTCTCCTTTTTTAAAAACAACTTCAGTAGTTTTTGTGAAGCACTCTTTTGAGGACTTGGAATGGCTTGTTTTCTCACCGAGCATACAAAATGTGGAAGAAACAGCAAAGTCGTTTAAACGGAATTATCGTGATCGTTTTCACCTTTGACTTACTGTATCTTTTTAGGACGTACGTGAAGTGTGGTGATACTTTCTAAAAATGAACCTGCATCTTCAGAATTGAGGGGGTTTTGTCCTTCTAATAAACCATCTTGTGCTGTCTGATAATGAAAAACCATGTGGCAGTAATTACTTCAATTAAAACATTTTATTAAATTTTTCAGGATTCCCTTATTAGTAATTTACTACGTCTCATACAGACAATGCGGCCTCCACCGAAACCGTCTACGAGCAAAGGTACGCATAGTCCTGTCCCTCCTGTCAGTTCAGTGTAGAAAGAAAAACAAAATTCTCGGTCCCTGTTAGGTTTTGACCTTGTTTGGTGAGATCGATGCAGTTGTTGTTCTGGGTTTATAAGGCCAGACTGTATCGTACTTTTGCAGTGGGGCGGGTGTCTCTCTGTTGTCGGTGGGAGGTTAGCTGAACTCCTCAGGCGCTACAGCCGTCCTGAGTGCACCGCTCAGAGCAGTTGGGTGTTTCACAGGTTCACTGATCATCAGAATGTTATTTGTGGGAAGGTGGCATTGTAATCTTTGAGCGTCCGTACAATGTAGACTGACCTTTGCATTCAGGTGAAAGTTAAATTTATATTCAATTACAGAAGAGCTGGAATGATTCACTGCTGATTTTCTAAGTTTTCTGGGGTTTTGTTTGTTTTTTGTTTTAAATCTCAAAATCAGAGACAGTCGTCAAACCCAAATCGGAGAAGGAAAGGTTGAAGGAATTGTTTCCAGCCCTTTGCAGGCCAGACAATCCCAACATCAGGGTAAGGTCATAATTTTAGATTTCTTTTGTGGGCATGTGAAAACATACTGTTTTTTTGTGTTAATGTGAGTGTCTCCTGCTAACGTGTGGATAAAAGTGGACTGTGAGAAATGAACACGAAGGAGGCGGAAGGCGGAAGGCTGGCCCTGCTGCCTGTAGTTATCAAGAGTAGCGGGCTCAGCAGTTGCCACGTTGATGCTGTTTTGCAGAATAACTGGAAGATGAGGCTCTTATGACCTGAAACGTGTTTACTGGCCTGGCCTTTCTTATATAACATTCAGACTAATGATGGGTTACAAACCTACTTCTGACATTCAGGTGCTATGAGGGACTGCCATTTTATATTTCTCTAATAATTTGAGTTGTTGGGGTTGTGTAAAAGCAGAGTTGTCTCAATATTGTGGCAAAGTACTTTTTTTTCTGTATTGAGTGTTCTGTCTGATTTTTTTTCTGTTTTGCATTCCTTCTAAATCAGTGCGCCTGTCGTTATCCTTCCTGTAGAGTAATTCTCTGTGACGGACTTTTCATCAGCCTTCTTACCCCTCTGTTCTCTGTCCTTGCAGAATATGCTGGATGAAGATGATGTGAAAGTGGCAGCTGATGCACTTAGAGAACTTGAAGCCCTGATGCCTAGTGCAGACAGGCAAGGCAAGCAGAGCAGCAGTGACCACCGGTAGGTTTCTAGCGTGTCTTTGGGGGATCTCTGTTGGCACTTGGTATTTCCTGCTCACGCTGTTCTTGTGTGGAATTTCACTGCAAATGTGCAATGTTTCTTTGTTTGTTAGGACAAAGAAAAAGAGGAGGAGCCGAAGTCGTAGCAGGGACAGGAAGCGAAGGCACAGGTCTCGCTCTAGGTCTCGTTCTAGGACTTGGGATAAGAACAGGGGGAAATCGAGATACCGGTCAAGGAGCAGAAGTCGGAGTCCCAGTAGGGACCGTAAGGATCGAGAGAAGTACGTCGAGAAGAGCAATGACAGATGGAGAGACAAGCACATAGACCGTCCACCCCCTGAGGAGCCCTCCATTGGAGACATTTATAACGGCAAAGTCACGAGTATAATGCAGTTTGGATGCTTTGTGCAGCTGGAAGGACTAAGGTACCTTTTATGTAAATCCGGGGCTATTCCGAGTCCTTTTTTCTGCTGCTATCTTAAAGAGCTGTGAGGCTGCAATAAGGTACCAGGTCTGATTCAGAAAAATAAATCTGACGGCAGTGAATGTTCTTATAAAAAATAGTTTGTGAACAGACACAGTCAGTCAGTTGACAACAAAATATTTTAATGTGGACTCTGATCTGAAGGACTGTTGGAGTACTAATGTACGTCTCATGCCCCTCTGTTTCACCTGCAGGAAGCGTTGGGAGGGCTTGGTCCACATCTCAGAGCTTCGAAGAGAAGGACGGGTTGCCAATGTCGCCGATGTTGTGAGCAAAGGACAAAGAGTAAAAGTCAAAGTGTTATCCTTTACTGGCTCCAAAACCAGCCTGAGCATGAAGGTAGGGAAGGCATCCTATAATGCTTGTAATAGACTTTGTGGTGCCAAAACTTTTAAAGATTATGCCTCTGCTATTTTTTGCTCTTTTTAATGAAAACTAGTACATAACCCTTCAGTGGGAGTTAATGAGTTATTGTTCCTTATTTAAGGAACTTATTTAAGGCCTGTTACTTCTTGATCGTTTTCTGCAGGTTCTTGTGTTTGATGTAATGTTCCTGACTTGCCGTTAGTGAAGCGGCAAGGCAAACCTCCAGCTGTTGCTGTATCTGTCTTTTTTCAGTATGAGAGTAGTATTTCATTTTGAATGAAAGCACTGTCGTGGCCAAGGAGAGCGTTGGGGTGTACTTAGCTTACAATACCACCCGAGAAACAAAAAGCGTGCAAAACAGCATTTTCTGTGTGCAGGCTGTTGTTGGCATTTGGCAGCAGTTGGCAGTGTGGGCAGTTGTTGGCACCCGAGAAGGGTACTCTGCTTTTTCCCTTGCGCTAGAGGAAGCACCAGTGTTAATAGGTAGAAGTGCAACACAGCGAGACCCGACTGATTAATGAGTCTAATGCAGGATGTTGACCAAGACACTGGGGAAGACTTGAACCCGAACCGGAGGAGAAACCTGGTTGGAGAAACCAATGAAGAAACCTCCATGAGAAACCCAGACAGACCCAGTCACCTGTCCCTGGTGAATGCCCCAGAGGTGGAGGATGACAGCCTCGAACGGAAACGCCTCACCCGAATTTCAGACCCAGAGAAATGGGAAATCAAACAGGTGGGTTTCTGTGTTCAGGGAAGTAGTGTGTCCGTCAGTAAAACCTGCTGGGGAGTTCGTGAACTGCAGTATAGCTCCGACATTGTTTGTTTGTGTCACTTCTGAGCTCTAAATTGCCCTCTTAACTATGACATTAACCCTGCTTTGAGCAGGAGGTTGGACCAGGTAACCACCAACCTGGGGGATCACGGTCTTTATCCAGTGACACTTTGGTGGCGTTTGATTATCAGTGCAGTGCCTAAGCCAGTTGTCTCATGCTGATGTTCTAAGAAAAGGACTAACTTGCTCAGGGGCTGGATGGCTTGCAGAGAAGTGTGGAGGAATGCAGGACCATTCCTTTGTTCTGAAACCACAACGTGCCTTTCTTCTGTTTTACAGGTCTGGCAGTAGCTTTAGAAGCTGTAAGTGTGAGTTGTGTTCTGTTCATGGAGACAGATTCATGTTG
Organism: Buceros rhinoceros silvestris; assembly: GCF_000710305.1. Classification (NCBI taxonomy): domain Eukaryota; kingdom Metazoa; phylum Chordata; class Aves; order Bucerotiformes; family Bucerotidae; genus Buceros; species Buceros rhinoceros. The sequence continues at coordinate 29,700 of NW_010415926.1, read as the reverse complement.
TGTTCGTTCTGTCCGCAGATGATTGCAGCTAATGTGCTTTCTAAGGAAGAGTTTCCTGACTTTGATGAGGAGACTGGGATTCTCCCTAAAGTTGATGATGAAGAAGGTAGTATTTCTAAGGAGTCCTGCTGTTGTAAATTACTTGTGTTTGTGGATGTGTTTGAATTCAGAAAGAGATGAAGATACAAATGGGTGTGAAGCATCTCACAATTTGCTGTCATCTTAACTATTTCGAACTAGGGTTGCTCTAACCTTTTGGTTAGTCTCTGTCTGTGCATTCTTTTTGTTTGTGGTATTTTCACTTTTAAAAGGTAGTAAATCATCATCAAGCATACACAGAAAGTACTGTTTGAAGAGGTACTCTTATGTACCTGAAAGAAGGTATTTTAACTTTTCTATTAAAATTGTCACTTATGGATTTTTAGATGAGGACCTTGAGATTGAGTTAGTGGAAGAAGAGCCACCATTCCTCCGAGGGCATACTAAACAGAGCATGGATATGAGTCCCATCAAAATAGTGAAGGTAAGAGATTCCCAGGACCAAAACCAATCTACTTGATTTAATTAAGTAAATATGTAACAATTTAACAACCTATTTTCCATCTGGACATTACTGAGAGCGCTGAATAACATTACCACTGAATGGAAGATCCTTTCTTTACTTATAAAGCTGGATTCTTACTTAACTGGTGTCAATGAAGTAGAATAATAGAAAAAAGTGTCTTACCCTGCAGCAGCAGCCATTTCACATTAGCGTTCTGCCTTTTCTTTCCTTTTGAAAGTAGAAGGTGGAAGAGAAATACTTATTTTTCGTTGGTTCTGTCCATAGCGCTTCTGACTGGACAGTGTAGGGATGCTCTATATTAGTCATGACGATGGAAGTTCATGAGGCTGGGCTAATGGAAGTTTCCTGGAAGTTAAACAGATCAAAAGTTAACGACTCGTAAAGCATCTTCAGAAGACACTTCTAAAGGACACTGACAACAGAGAGATAATTGAAGGAGTGGGAGTGCTTGGAATCTTAACTTTTTTCTTGCTTTCCAGAATCCAGATGGTTCCTTGTCCCAGGCTGCAATGATGCAGAGTGCTTTAGCTAAAGAAAGACGAGAACTTAAACAAGCCCAGAGAGAAGCAGAGATGGATTCTATCCCCATGGGACTCAACACACACTGGGTAGATCCCCTCCCTGATGGTATGTCTGAACACATCTAAATGTGAACTGTGCCTTTTTTGGGATAGCTGAGCAACTCAGGAGGAATGTCTTGGTACTGTTTGTCTCACTTTAAAAGCGAGGCAAAGAGGTATTTTTCTGCTGAAATGGAAATAGGAATGTTAAGGGAAATGTACTGCTATATCCTGCAAACCATCAGGGATGCATTACTAAAAAGGTGAGATGGGTGGTGAAGCAATTTTTTACACGGAAATCAATGTCATAGGGGGGATGTACATGTTGGAACTTAAAAAATACTTCAACATACAAGCATAGAAGGCATGGATGATGGAACAGCAGGATCTGGATCATCAGGGGCTGTGCTGCACAAACCTGGGGGTAATGCTGGAATTCTTTCTCTTCTAGTGGATGGAAGACAAATAGCTGCAAACATGCGAGGAATCGGGATGATGCCAAATGATATCCCAGAGTGGAAGAAACATGCATTTGGTGGCAACAAAGCTTCTTATGGTAAGAAAACTCAGCTTTCCATCATCGAGCAGAGAGAGAGTCTCCCAATCTTCAGGCTGAAGGAGCAACTGATACAAGTAAGACACTTGAAATGGCTTTCTTGTTTGAGCAAGCAATAATTTAAAACTGATAGTTTTGTTTTGTTGACAGGTGAGTAGCCACTTGATAATTTTAAGTGCAGAACTGTAGTTCGGAATAATTATTTTAAAGGATTATATATATCTATATTTTAATAATGCTCCAGGTCTTTATTGATGTGAGTCAAAATTGAAACTAGGATCATGTCAGCAAGTGACGGGTCAGCTAAATGGTTGACCAGTTTGCTGGCTTGAACTGGAAGAACAGTTGTATGGTTTTTGGTCGGGAGGTTGTATGGTTTTTGGGTCTTTGGAGGAAGAGCAGTAGGTGCTCAGGCCGGTCCTAGATACACTATGTGGGTTTTGTTTGTTTCATTTGGTTTTTTGTTTTTAAGGTTTGACAAGTGAATCTGTTATCCACCTCTTCTAGGCTGTGCATGACAACCAGATTCTGATTGTTATTGGAGAGACGGGATCTGGGAAGACAACGCAGATTACCCAGTACCTGGCGGAGGCGGGATATACATCAAGAGGAAAGATTGGATGTACTCAGCCTCGCAGAGTCGCCGCAATGTCTGTTGCGAAGAGGGTGTCGGAGGAATTTGGTTGCTGCTTGGGACAAGAGGTGAATTTTCATGCTGAGGAAACATGCCAAAATAAGCATGAGGAAAAGTAGGATGAATCAGTACTGGAGCTAGTTTGCTTGTGTGTCCACTTGTCTGTTCGCTTGTAGGCTGTAAGATGAGCTTGCAGAACAGTCAAACTGGGAATTAATGGTGCTAATACCTTAATTCTGTAGCTTCAGTTTCTGTGCAACTCTTCTTTCTAGGTTGGCTACACCATTCGGTTTGAAGACTGCACTAGCCCTGAAACTGTCATCAAATACATGACAGATGGTATGCTACTGCGGGAGTGCTTGATAGACCCTGATCTGACCCAGTATGCCATTATCATGCTGGATGAAGCCCATGAGAGGACCATACACACCGACGTGCTCTTTGGACTCCTGAAGAAGGTAAGGTAGCATCGGGGTTTTGTTGCTTTGGTGTGCTCCCTCTGCTATGGGTGGGGAGGAACGCACGGGGAAAGGCAAAGTCACACAAGTGAAGTTCATTCATGTGCTCCAAGAGTCTCTTCTGAAGCAAAGCAAAGGCTTGCTAGGGTTTGTAATCAAAATTTGTATAAGATGAGCCATTGTGTGAAGACAAATCAAGCAAAGTTCAGCAGAAACAATGAGAACCGGCAGTCTAGGATGCTCATAATGATGGATGAGCAGAGGAGTGTTCTTGCTGTGTTCTTCCTTCTCTGACGAAGGCTTTCTGGGACAAGTACTGCTAAGAAGGGTTTGAAATGTGACTTCAGTGGTCAGTTTTTTTGAAGTTCTGAATACTGAAATGAGCTGCCCCTGTACTCAGGCATTAAAGTGTCTGATATTCCTGGTCATGTTTCTGACTTAAGTGCTCTATGTTAGTAATCCCAAAGGCAGCAAATAACTTGAGAACTTTCTATCCTGCTACAGACAGTACAGAAACGTCAGGATATGAAGTTGATTGTGACATCAGCAACGCTGGATGCTGTGAAGTTCTCTCAGTATTTCTATGAAGCGCCGATCTTCACAATTCCTGGCAGAACCTATCCAGTAGAAATTCTGTACACAAAAGAGCCAGAGACAGATTATTTGGATGCCAGTCTGATTACAGTAATGCAGATCCACTTAACGGAGCCACCAGGTGAGTGGAGGTTGGTCTAGGATTAACTGGTGATTCAAGGACTCCAATACCTATGAGCAAGGTCTTTCTATAAGTCATGGTTTATGAGTAACATGAGCAAAATGCTCTCAGCACTATCCCCTGTTGTTTGCAAATACAGTAAGTCAAATGCCAAAAAGTTGGGTGAAAGACTGAAGTATTTTGCTTGTGGCTAGGAGGTGTTGCTCAGGGGCTAGCAAAAGTTTGGGATCCTCTGCTTCAAATGGAAACAGTGAGGTACGGACGTGAACGACGCAGGAGCTGTACTGAACAGAACTGATGCTGTGCATGTTTTAATTTACTTCCTGTGTAGGTGATATTTTGGTGTTTCTAACTGGTCAGGAAGAGATTGACACCGCCTGTGAAATCCTCTATGAGAGGATGAAGTCTCTGGGACCTGATGTTCCAGAGTTAATTATCCTACCAGTGTATTCAGCTTTACCCAGTGAAATGCAAACCAGGATCTTTGACCCGGCCCCACCAGGAAGCAGAAAGGTAATTTCAGCTAAGTGTGGCTTCAGCTTCTGCTGATACTGTTGGGTT
>NW_010415926.1:19206-25529 GCF_000710305.1 Buceros rhinoceros silvestris | reverse complement strand
GTTTTTTTTTTTTTTTTGCATTTCTCATACTGTTAGTTACAACTTCAGATGAAATAATGTAGTTTTGGAGGAAAGGTGGCTTATATGTAGCTTAGAGACTATACTTGCTGCGTATGTTGCCTATCCGTGTTACCTAAGTCTTTGAAAATTTATAAAAAAATATTTGGTGTAGTAAACCTCTATGTGGAGTGTTTTTGGTGTGGGGTTTTTTTTTTTGGTGTGTTTTTTAATGCTGCCTTTAAAGGATATTAACTTCAGTGAAATCTAAATGCCGTTCCTGTTGGCTGGATGTAAATTTGCTACCAAACAAATCTGCTACCTAGAGAGGTATTCTCTGAAAGATTCTTCTCTAAATATGGACTGTGAGTCACAGACAGAAATTCTCCCTGAAGTCGGTGCAATCTGCTTAGAAACTTGCAGTGATCTTTCACTGGCTTTTGTAATGGATTTTATCATGCTCTTTTCCCACACTGTCCAAGTCTAACCCAAATGTAGGTACTTATAAAACCTGTCCATCTTTGACTGAGGTGACACTTGTTTCTGTTTCTCTGTGAACGCGTTTCTCCTTTCGATGGTAAATGTTAGATGCTTGTGACAAACTGCTTGTATCATGTAGAATGGGTTGAGTCGAGCAGCGTGGCTGGCTCGGCAACCAGTCGCAGAACTGGTATGAATCCAGCTGTTGTTTGCAGGTTGTCATCGCCACTAACATTGCTGAGACATCGCTGACTATTGATGGAATATATTATGTAGTTGATCCTGGCTTTGTGAAGCAGAAAGTTTATAACTCCAAGACTGGAATCGACCAGCTGGTCGTTACACCGATCTCACAGGTGGGCATTCTGTGTTTGACTTTTTTTTGTTCCCTGCTGGTGATGAGTATCGTGATGGTGAGTCATCCAAGCACGTGGAAGCAAAGCAAGGCAGCGATTAAACCGCATTTTTAATAACTCCCTGAGACTTCTTGAAACTGCGCCTAAGGAATACGTACTTCCCTGGGTTGTATTGGAAATCTCGTTTCTGTTAATTGGCAGATAAAATTGTGAATAATCAATGATTTTGTTTTACTTGTTTTCACCAGTTCACTGAAATGCCTTGTTCTCTTCAGGCTCAAGCAAAGCAGCGAGCAGGGAGGGCTGGGAGAACAGGACCAGGAAAATGCTACAGGTTATATACAGAGCGTGCTTACCGAGACGAAATGCTAACCACCAATGTGCCTGAAATCCAGAGAACAAATCTGGCCAGTACAGTCCTTTCCTTGAAGGTGGGTATTTCACCATAGCAGCTGGGGAAGCCTTGGTGTCTTCCTCCTCTAGTGCTCTAATGTGGGATTTCGCCATTCTCTCTCTTCAGGCTATGGGCATCAATGATCTGCTCTCCTTTGACTTTATGGATGCGCCGCCAATGGAAACTCTCATAACTGCCATGGAGCAGCTGTACACCCTGGGAGCTCTGGATGATGAGGGACTGCTCACTCGACTTGGCCGCAGGGTAGGCGAAATAGAACACTTCCTAGCACTGGCTGGGCTGCACATATTTAGGGGGTGACATGAGAGTAGCTGTATGAGGACTTGCCTGGCACTGCTGGTTTCCTTTTCCTGTTCTCTTTTGGTTTATTGGTAGCTTTTCACTTACAGTAGTTACGTACCTTCTGATTTTTAAGGAGCAGTTGCAATTTCTCCTTACTCGTAAGGTTACTTTTATTAATGTCTAAAAATTTCTTTTTAAGTATTGGGATATTCTTGTGATAGTGAACATAGACAAATAAATTGCTTTGCATTGAGTAAAGTTCTGGGTAAAGCACGCTGCTTGGGAAAGGAAGCGTGGAAGAAAGGGCCTTGCTCTCCTTTGCACTGAGACAGGTCAAAGATTTTTCAAAGATGTTGCAGGGTACCCTGAAACAGGTTTCTTGCAGATGGCAGAATTCCCTTTGGAGCCTATGTTGTGCAAGATGTTGATCATGTCTGTGCATCTGGGATGCAGTGAGGAAATGTTGACAATAGTCTCCATGCTGTCCGTACAGAACGTGTTCTACCGGCCAAAGGTAAGGAGTGCAGCCAGGAAGCAGCGGAGTTACAGTTTGGGTGGTGTTTCTGTACTGCCTCAGGTGTTGTGAGCATGTGTTTGCTCATATGTCACCTTTCTGATGTACCTTTTGGTTAAACACCCTGTACTTGCGGATGTTGGTGGTTTCTTTGCAGATGGGAAGATGGAAGTTAGAAGTCTCACATTCTCTCTTGCATTTCCCAGTAAACACATATAACCCTAAACCAAGTCAGTCCCAGCTCTGGAGTTCAGAATTCAGCCTTTGCCGTTTCAGGTGCTCAGAATGTATTTCTTCACGGCTGCCCTATCCTGTGCTGATTTCTTTCAAGTCAGCAAGCAGCAAACTATGCTGTGGTAGGGTTCCTCAGCCGCAGACTCCTCTTGAATCCATTATTTCTTCATTGTGATGGCCTGCTGCAGTTTAATCTGTTAACTTCCATTTTGATTTGTGTAGCCACAGTGTTTTATTAATGTTTTATCTGCAGACTGGAGAAGTGAGGAAAGATGGGTAGGTCAGCAGGGTCAAAGCTATTGCTGCAGCACCTTTGTTGATGGGTAGATGAGGTTGCTTGTAGAGCTGTAGAAAAGCAGCCAGTTCAGTGCATGCGTATACTTCCTAGTGTCCCTTTGAAAATAAAAGGTGTCAGTAAAAAGTTCATCTTTTCTGGTCAGGTCCTTGTCACCCATGGGAGAGTCTTCAGGAGACTCTGCATGAGGTCCCTCTTTGGCAAGAACAGTTCTAGGCTTTCCTTTCATACAGGCATAGTTTCGGCTTAGTGAGAGCAGTCCCAGTGACCTTTAGATTCTCATCACTTGGTCCTGGGTCACTCACCACTCAAAACTACGTGTTGCCTTCTCAGTCTTATACCATCTGTTTCTTGGTAGACTTAAAATGTCATGGTCTGAGTGACGAGGAGTCCGTGTCCTTTACATTGACAAGGATTGTCTCTACAATGTAGATACCTGATTGATTCGTATTTTATGTGTTAGGATAAGCAAGCGCTCGCTGATCAAAAGAAAGCCAAGTTCCATCAGACGGAAGGTGACCACCTCACTCTGCTGGCTGTCTACAATTCCTGGAAAAATAATAAGTTTTCAAATCCCTGGTGCTATGAAAATTTTATCCAAGCCCGATCCTTACGCAGGGCACAGGACATCCGCAAGCAGATGCTGGGCATTATGGACAGGTGAGCATGTTGAGAAGGGCAAGTAGTGACTTTGTTTCCTAGTATTGTTAACACTGTAGGAGCTAAACACAATCTGGTAGCTGCACCTGAATCTGGAAAACTGACTTCTTTCTCTCTAACCCTTGTCTGGCAGGCACAAGCTGGATGTGGTATCCTGTGGGAAGGCAACCGTTCGAGTGCAGAAGGCCATCTGTAGTGGCTTCTTCCGAAACGCAGCCAAGAAGGATCCCCAGGAAGGTTATCGAACACTCATTGATCAACAAGTAGTCTATATCCACCCGTCCAGTGCTCTCTTCAACAGGCAGCCAGAATGGTAAGGAAGGCAGCAGCACGTAACTTTCTGTTTCCGTTCTGACTCTCTGAGAAGGTTGTGCTGTTTGTGGCATACAGATCAAAGGACAGGCTGCTGAATTCTCAGCAATGAGCAGAGTGGGAAAAGTTTCAAGTCTGCTTTTGGCTCTTCCTGCTGCTAAAATCAGTGCCTGTGCAGAGATGACACTGACCTTTTGAGCCAAGGCCAGGCCTGACACAGTTCTGTGTTTCTGTGCTGTGGAAGGGAGTTTAAAACACCGAGTGCTGGGGGGAGGAGGGAAAGGAGGGAGCAGGGAGAGGGAGGTGTTTTAAATGGAGTGAAGTAGTTCTGTGCTGTAGAGCAGCTGTGAAGTAGGAGAGGAAAAAGAAGATAGCTCTTCAGACAGTTCTTTGGGAGCCTGCGTTGGAGCTTGTAAGGAGCCTTATACTGAAGGAGTGTGGGACGGAGATAAAGGGACAAGCTTAGATAGTCCAGCCCTTGCCTTGTCTCTCCTTGTTTGGAAAAACTAATTTCCAGAGTGCTGTCCCTTTTGACAGGGTGGTGTATCATGAGCTGGTGCTGACCACCAAGGAATATATGCGTGAAGTGACGACTATTGATCCTCGCTGGCTGGTGGAATTTGCACCAGCTTTCTTCAAGGTTTCTGATCCAACCAAGCTGAGCAAACAGAAGAAGCAGCAGCGGCTGGAACCCTTGTACAATCGCTACGAGGAGCCCAACGCTTGGAGGATATCACGTGCATTCCGACGGCGATGAGCCTGCTTCCCTCATGGACTCCTACCGGTTTTGTATTTGCCGGGACTGTGATTTTTGCACTGTTTTAAGTGTCCTGAAAGAAAGGATGTTAATTGAAGCTTACCTGCAAAATGAACAAGTATTTTCAGAGCAAGAGCACAAGGTGGCGATGTGGGCTCGTGTCAGCTGTCCCTCAGATTCCACAGCTGCGTGACAAATGTCTGGGTCTGGTTGCATCATTTCAGAAATGGTTCCTGAAGTGCTTCTTTAGTCCTTCCCCTTTTAAGAGACAAAATTGAGGAATCTGGGCACTGAGATAAACAACCACAAAAAGATAATTTAAGAAAAGTTGTTCACTACCCTAACGTGTGTTCTGAACCAAACAAATAGAGGCTGAGATAGTTCCCTTTTAGCAGGGTAAAGAAACAAACTATCTCTAGTTAACGTTGTTGGACAGTGGCTGGTTTTGGGAGCAGCTTGTTCTCCATGTAGTGTAACTATTTGTCTTCTGTGCAAACCATCTGTGGTGAGATAGTGACTATCTGTGGCTTTGGAATAAGGCAGCCAAGATCTCTCAAAACCGAGCTAGACTGTCAGTTCCCCTTGGACAATGGCACAGGTCAGGCTGCAGGTCTTATCCTTCATCACCCTCTCCTGTGTGCTGGGGGCTCGTGTGTCAGCCGGTAATGAAGCACATCCACTCTGCAGCACGGCTCCGTCTGTGAGCATAAGTGGTTCCCTTCATCCCCCTCTCCTGGGTACTGGGGGCTCGTGTGTCAGCCGGTAATGAAGCACATCCACTCTGCAGCACGGCTCCGTCTGTGAGCATAAGTGGTTACAGATGTTTAGACGTTCTATACAATCTGTCATGTGTTTTATTTCCACTTACAATGTTTGGTGACATCACAACTGCTGGGTTTTTGAATAGAATATGCTCTTACAGCTAAAATGTCTGTAAAACATTGTGTAACAGTTCCCTGTTTGAAAGAAGCTGGCTGTCCGGTGTGTGCTGTGTCACGCTGAAGCTATCCCCAGATTTTGTTTTTTATTGCAAACAGATGAAACTTACTTGACTCCATAGCTACAGATACCCAATTTTTTTTTCTCACAAACTGCCCCTCCCCCCCCCCCAATGGAAACATTTGCTGAAATGAGTAGAACGAAGTTGGCTGGTTAAAGAATGTTTCACGCTGAAAAGTAACGATACTGGAAAACCGTTCAGAGGTGGGCAGGGGTGCTGTATATACTGTTGTATCATGGTGTATAAATGCTCTGAACTTTCTTGTGCTGTTACATCTTCCTGAAGTTAAATAGAATTAGAAATCTCCTAAATTTGGAGACTTTTTGTATGACGGCATTAGGCAGAGATTGTCCAGTTGAATACTCTTCCAAACGTATTCTCCTTCCACAGACTCTGCAGCTGCATCTGTTACTGTTTTCTATGAAAATTTGTACTTGACTTTCAGAAGTCACATGAACAAGGTAAAAGAGAAAATATTCACGGTGGAAGTCCCAGTCCTACAGCCTGCTTTGAAGTATTCCTGTTCCAAATCCATTCTGGTTTTGCTTCTCCAGTGTAGCCTTTCTGTGACTTATGGTAGGGGAAAATGCATCAACAGGGGAGTGATTTTCTTTTTTAAGTGAACAATTGCCATCTGTTTTGTGTGCGTTATGTCTTTTCAAGTAATATCCTTTAATTAATTTACGTAAGCTTTTCTCTGTTGACCTCAGCTGCTTGTGTTGGGAATACCCTGCATCCAGTACTAGCCGGGGAGATGAGAATGCTGGCTTACAACCTTGAACCTCTTACACGTGGTGTTTTTTTTTTTTTAAAGGAAGTTTTATTAACCTGTTACTGCTCTGGGGTTTCTGAATGTAACATCGTAGTGATTTTTTTAGTTGGTTTATCTTGTCTAAGAACCTGAAAATAAGCTGCCTGATCCTAGGATAAATCCACAGCAGAGGCCATGTGTCTTATCTGGAATGGTTTTGGAGGTGGTACATTCAGCATAACTGCTAAAAGTTTCCTGAGTACTTCCAGC
>NW_010415926.1:13223-18997 GCF_000710305.1 Buceros rhinoceros silvestris | reverse complement strand
AGCAGGTCTTGTGCTGCTGGCTGGAAGCTTCCGTAACGTGCTGGGAGGAGATGAGGTTGCCTTATCTCCAATCTCCTGTGCCAGGAGGAGACAGCTGTGCTTGCCCTACCTCCGGTCTCTGCTGCAGCAAATCCAGGCCCTCCGTCAGGCTTGGGCAGCTCCCTGCTTCCTACTCAGGTCTGGTTCAGGTGTTGAAAAGAGGCTTCAGCTGTGAGGAAGGGGGAAAGCTTTGGCTGCCAAAGCACTGGGGCTGTTTTACATGTGCTGGCAGAGAACAAGCAGTAGTTAGCTACAAGTGAACGGAAGGGAAGACCAGGGTACAGACGGGGTGTGAATATCTAAGCAAGAATATGTGGAAGGATCCCAGTGAGTGCGATTCCCACAAGAGGGTGGCAAAATGGCACCAGCCTTTGGCAGTGTGGGGTGCGGAGGGGGAACAGGTAAGGCTCGAGCTAGGGCTGTTTTTTTTGTTTTGTCTCCCCTAGAAGACCAAGGAGCAATGTGAAATGCTGAACGGTTCCTCAGGAATTCCAAGCCACCTGTGAACCTCTCTGCTCCTCAGCACCACTGTGGCTTGCAGAACATTTAATGTGAGCAGCATGGGTTAAGCATTGCCCCCCTCTGGTTCTCCAGAACTTGCTGTGGTGTCCCTCCCCTAGCTGGGGGCCTTGTTCTGCTTGTGGAGATGCAGATGTTTCTGAATGGATGGCTCGAGCAATCCTGTGCCTCCAGCAACAAGAGCCATAGGCCAATTTCCACGTGTCAGCTGGTTGTCACAAGCAAAGGATTCGCAGCAGCAGAATAACTCACCTCCAAAACCAACCTTTTGCCCTTAATGCAAGAAAGGTAGGTATGATTTTTACAACCAGCCCCACACATGCTCCATCTGTTACGGTAACTACCTTAACCTCATTAATGGGCTTGTTACCAGAGCCAGTGTGACAGCACTGTGCCACTTACACAATGGGGGGTTTTGTTTTCAGTAATTCGGTTTTCATGAGATTTCTGTGGCAACTGCAGAAGGCTGTGACACTGACCTATTAGCAGTTTCATGGAATTTTTCACTTATGAATGTATTGTTCTTTCAAGCCAGCTGGGAATACAGTGAGTGAGTATCTGACTGCAGCAAATGTGTTCTGGGGGGGTGTGTAACCTGTAAACCCATACGCTGGAGGTGGAGAAGCGGGGCTGCACTGGTCTGACAGCCGCGGAGGAGGGCTGTGCCTGGCTGCCCGTCCTGCCAGGGGGAATGTCGTCCCTCTGCCAGCCTGAGGGGTGGATACTGCTCTGGGGCAGTAAATGCTGCCCCCAGGGTTGACCGATGGGGCTCCACTGAGTTCCGCTTCACTCTCCTCTGTCTCTGTGTTCAGCATGCCAGTGGGCACTTCCCCCTCTGCAGTCTCAGCCGTCAAGGCATAAAGAGATCGATAATCATTGTGCAAAACGGTTTCCAGTGTTGCGGCAGATCACGACGTTGCTGTGACTCAAATGCAGAGGAGGAGGGGGAGATGTGTGTGGGCCTCCTTAGGGCTGATTCATTCATTGGAATGAATCTCCTTGAGTGGATCAAGAAAACGAATGCCAACGTCCTTCTCGGGAGTGTTACAAAACCTTGTAAGGAGTGAGATGTCGTGGTGGTCCTGCCCTTGGAGGTACCTGTGCTCTCCTCGGGCCGGCTTAATGACCTTAATGGCCTGGCTTAATGACCTTAAGGACACACTGCTCTTGTTGGGATCACCTTATCCCCAATCCGGAATGCTGAGCAGAGCAAGCGCTGGTTCTTCCCAAGACTGTCTGAGAGAGACTCTGGGGGAGGGTTTCCAGGGTTCTGTGCTTATCTGCCTCCTGGAAGCTCAACTGCGGTAAAGCCCAAGGTCTGTGGCTCACCAGAGCAGGGAGCTGGTGAGTCCCAGTGCTGACCCTACACTGTAACGGACAGGCTTAGTGCTGCAAAGGAGACAAGCCCCTCTTGGGCTTAGGTTAGAAGTACTGACCAGACACGGTCATGGCCAGCTCCGCCTTCCTTTGCTCTGCTGAGCCTCCTAAATAGAACGTGCTGTGCATGGGAGTGTCTGTCTGGTACAGAGAGCTCAGGGCTCCCACCAGGCTCACTGTGGTGGGACAGTAATGGCACCAAAGGGGCCTCTTTGGAGGTGACGCTGCTCACTTCATGTGGCTTTTGGAGCCTTGACCTGGCCAGTCCAGAATTCGTCCATGGCAGGTGTCATCCTGGCACTCTTCAGCACTGCTGGGAATGATGCATTGCCCCTGCCGACCTGCCCGCAGACCCCAGGCATGTTGTTGAAGCTTTGCCTAGCCCGGTGCCACCAGCTGTCTGTGTTGTAAACAGCCCGAAAAAGGTGAGTGCATTTTCTAATGACTCTCTTGCCTTCCCGATCAGTGCTCAACCCATAAAGCGACACTGGCTGCTGTCCTTGTTCTCCATTATCACTGGTCATACTGATTGCAAGGAATCTGATAATAGAAATATTTCCTTGGCAAAGGGCATCGGCTCAGCTCTGCTTCGCAACCCATTAATACGAGGGGCAATTCCTTTGCCCTAGGCAGTACCTGCTAAGGGTACATCGGGGACTGCTGTAATGTTACATGTTGATTATTTACTCTGACCAGAAAGGAACTTTGCATCCTGTTCTGGTAATAGATTTATGGTGCTTCCTGCTGGGTTTTATACAAAAACAAAAGCCATTGCAACAATGGCATCCACATGGAAAAAAACCCAAAACCTCTAGAAAAAATTACATTAGGAAGAAACAACTGCTGAGAATTTATTTCTGGCTGGGCCCAAGGCATCATCACATCCTGAGGACTAAGCCCCTAGAATACATCTTGAATATAATGAGTAAACAATGGTGAAGTGTGAGAATGTTTAGGTGTATTTCCATCCAGATGTCAGAGTGCGTGTCATGAGAACGCTGTCTTTAGAGGGTTTTCCATGAAGAATGACGTGTTTCTTACTTGCCCAAGGTAGCAAAGCTCAGCTGTGCGTTTGATGGGGAAGGGATACTGACTTAGAGGCGTTCCCCTGGCGGTACACGTGGCCACACAGCAATGGGCGCTTCTCCCCCCTCAAGTGCCAAAGGCATTCAGCTCGGGAAAAGACAGCTCTGCCCTGTGGAGGTCACTGCCCCTCGGTTATGAGAACCTGATCTTGCCCGTTCCCAGAACCGCGCTGCAGCTATCGAGCTGTTGCACTGACTCGGCAAACCCAAGTGAAACATAGAGCTAAAATTTTATTCAAATGTGAACTAGCTCCCTGAATTCCCTTTCTGGAAGATTGGCTGAGCAGAGGGTAGCCCAAAGAATACTGGATAAATGTAAAATCCTTGGGAATCCCGAGACTAAGATATCAAATAAAAGTAAGCTACTGGTCTCGTTCAGGCTCCCTGCAGTGTCACAGCTGGGTACGAGCCGCACCTGCACTTTGCCTCTAGAAGGCATAAATACTTCCCTTAGGAGGTACCCGAGTCTCCGGATGGAAGGGCAGCGTGAAAGGGCTCCTCCACTGCAGGTCACTTCTGTCCTCACCCCACAACGCTGGCCGTGTCCTGGCAGGGCGCTCCCCGCTGTCACCGGGGACAGGGTGCTGCTCTCACTGCTGGGTGCCCTGCACTGCCCTGATCGTGTCACCAGCTCGGCAGGTGCTAACACGCTCACTCTGCCAGCAAGCAGCCTGGGAGCACCCTGTTCAAACCAGATGAAGTTCAGGGAAAAGCTAATTAAAACCACGGACCTGGGCTCAGGGGCCGGAGCGTGGGTGATGTTCTCTGCAGCTGCGGGGGCTGTTCTCCTGACACCAGGCGCAGCCGGTGACATATTTCATTGCAGTCTTTCAGTCCTGGCTGTATGACTGGATGTGCAAATGGCGAGGGAGTGAAGCATTCATTTCCTGAAATGCCCCAGGATTCAGAAGTAAACACACATCCCTGAACACTCCGGATCAGCCTCCCAAAGCTGCAAGCTGGTGCCGAGGAGATGGGCAAAGCAAGCTTGGAAGGTAGAGGATGACTAGCCAGGGGCAGAACGAAGGTGCAGTGGCCAAAGACATAGATCAATTTATTACTTATACTATTTTTTTTTTACACTCATAAATAGGAAAGGCAGCTTATACCAGTGGAAGTGTTCCCCCTCGCTTCTGGGACACCAGAGGAAGTGTGCTTGCCAGGTGGGAGCAGAGCAGGGCTGGAGGGCCAGGAGCTGCCAGAACCCCGAGTCTCTGGACCACACAGGTCACACCAAGGCAACAGCAGAGCAGGCTGCTGCCCTGAGTATCTGGCCTCTCGGCAGGCAGGGAGAGCTGCCTTTCCTAGCCCTCACCCCCAGGGACACGGCTGGGATGGCTGGCACTAGCCATGCAGGGGAGAGTCACTGGGGGAAGTCAGGTTTTCAATCAATATACAGAATGTCCTCTACAGGCGATCAGATTAGCAATGCTCTACGCTCAGCAGCTGGAAGATCAGTCTGAAGCAGCAGGAAACAGGCTCTTTCTGTATGGGTACCCTGTCTGCTCCTTGTCTAACTGGGCACATGGTTGGAGCTGCTAATTAAAAAGTGCCCATCCCCTTAGTGAGGATGCGGTGCCCACTATAAATTGTAGAAAAACAGTCAAAATCTCATGAAGTTACATGTGTTGCAGAGATAGCCGCCTTTCCAACACGCCAGGATTTCCCTCAAACATGCAGGCACCTGTGGAGGTTAAGTCTAAAATCAGACATTAAGAACTACATGTGGTTGAAGTTACTTTGTAAAGCAGTTTAACGCACTGCCACCAGGTTCTTTTCTTGGCTCAGGTGGTTTCCTAACCAAGCCCAGCATAGGCACACTCAAGAGCCTGACAGGTCTTCAAAGATCCTGAGGATGTTTGTTGAAGGAGTTGTTCAGTTTGGAAAAGCCACAACACGATAACGAACTGGTGGCTGTGGCCTTGGCTGCCTCCTGCAGTCCCTCTACCTGAAGGCAATGCTGGCTGTGACCCACGCCCTGGATCACTGCAATCGGGCGGCTCTGCAGCTCCCCTGAATCGTTTGCTGTGCCACGTACCCCAGCAGCGCTCTAATCCTGGCCAGCGCCTCCAGCTGCCCTGCTCAGGCAGAGCGCCGTGATACCAGACAGCCCCGGCACAAAATGGGATGAGCAGGGAGGGGGTAAGGCAGGAGCATGCACATACAAGACAAGGACTTCCCCACTCCCACAACGCAGTTAGCGGGGAAGGCCAAAAATCTGTGTTCCAGCCATCCTGGGAGGAAGGCAAGACTGGCCTTGCGGAGGCGAGTCCACGTGGGCCGGAGCCATCGCTCGCTGAGGGCAGGTTGTACAGAGGTTCAGAACACAGCTGGAGGAATGGAGCATTGGAGCATCAGCGAATCTGAAAAAACAAGCCCAGTTGGACAGCATCGCCTCCACAGGCTCATTTGTTCTGGCTGGAGGCAGCAGCTGCCCAATCTGCCGCGGAAGCCGCGGCTCTGCTGCTCAGATGTCTGCATCGCTGAGAATGACTCCCCTCCTGACAGACAGCAGGGGCTTGCCAGATCTGGCTGGGGGCAGCAGCTGCCCAATCTGCCGCGGAAGCCGCGGCTCTGCTGCTCAGATGTCTGCATCGCTGAGAATGACTCCCCTCCTGACAGACAGCAGGGGCTTGCCAGAAGCACACGAAAGCCCTGTCAGTTGTTAGGCGATTATCCACATGGTCCTGAGCACTCTTCCTGGCCAAAGCAGATATTCTAGGCTGGCCTGGACAATGCTGAACACTAACCCGG
>NW_010415926.1:12551-13041 GCF_000710305.1 Buceros rhinoceros silvestris | reverse complement strand
CACAGCGTGCTCCCAGCGGCACTAGTACATGTAGCCTTTGCTGTAATGCTGTGGAGGGAGGCTCCCAAGGTCCGGCAGGTAAGCGGCGTTCTCATCCATGTGAGAAAGAGGCACCGTATCCTCCTCACTGATCTGCCGGTCAAACTCTGCCTTCAGAGTTGGCCGCTGATTGTCAGGGAAGGCCAAAGAGAACAAGGCTTCAGGCTCACACACAAACTTGTACACGTAGCGCTCTCCAGCCACCTGCAGGGAAGATACAAGAGATGCTGCAGGCACGCTGGCAGCTCTCGGCAACGCTCCGCAGGAGAAGGCTTGCAAAAAACCATCAGCCTGCTCCAGCCTATTGCCCTGAAACACATCAGAGGTGCCAACTTCTCCTTGTGCCACTCTCCTGCTTCTTCACTGCTCTGGTCTCCCCTGGAACTGGGAAACGCGATGCTGACAGCTGAATCTTTCCCAAGGTAGCCACAGCAACCAAACGACCTGAGCA
>NW_010415926.1:4347-12453 GCF_000710305.1 Buceros rhinoceros silvestris | reverse complement strand
GCAACAGCACCCACACGCCCTAAGCAGTCTGTACTGTGACATAAGTCGTCACAGTTATTCTCCCCAGTGCCCTGCATCTGGAAGAGACCATCCCTTCCACACAGGAACAGCCCCCAGGCAGCCTCTCTCCCACCAGCAGCAAGTCTAGACTGATTATATGCCCTTGCAGTGCTCCGACTCTCCTGACTGAAGACACATGCAGAAAAAGACAGAAGTCCCGATTCCCCTTTGTTTCATTCCTCCTGTGTTGCCTAGACGCAGCTCCTTTACCTTCCTCCTGTAACTGCTGCGAAGAGGAGTTATGGAGAAAGCAAGCCCAGAGACTTCCTGTCTCAAGAGAAGCATCACTAAAGGCATAAAAATTCCATCTGCTTTGCAAACTGACCTTCTGCATTATGCCTTTCTCGTAATAGTAGCGAAGGGATCGGCTCAGCTTGTCGTAGTTCATGGCTGGGCGGTTCTTTTGGATACCCCACAGCCTGGCTACCTGCAGAACGAAGCATCAAAGGGCATGAACGTCCGTGAACCCAGCCCAAGGGCAGAAGAACATTCTCCAGCTGATTCTCTTTTGAGAACCACAACACATACAAACAAGTACAACACTGAAGGAATAGACTCAAGGATTATTTAGCAGCTTTTCAACAAAAGATGTAGAATGGAAGGTGAAGCACCCAGTATCACAGAGGCTTTCTCCTTGCCCCTGCAGAGCTCATTTGCTTTCCCTTCCCACTCTCCAGTAATCTGAAAGCTTGAGGACTGCTTCATCCTCTGCTACGCTGTATCTTCAAGGATCTCCTGTTTACCAGGAGCCCAAGTACGAGGGAACACCTTCACTGGAAGACCCTGCTGCCTTTCTTCCTTCTACCACATGATTTTTGGCTTTGTCTGAGTCTCAGAAATCTGTTGTAAGCATATGTCAGCCCATGAAAACACCTCATAACCCCTGAAGGCTGATATGCAGCAAGAACAGCACTAAACGCTGCTCTAAGTGGAGCAAGATATGAACAGATATTACAGACACGTCCCAGATGTTGTCAGACATCACTGGGGTTTTTGGAGCATGTCAGCATTAGAAATTACACCTTAGTTAACGTAGCTTTAACGTAAAAATATATTTAGACTAGGACATATTTTCTACCAGATTTTCATGACAACTTCTGCAATCAGAAGGCTTCAAAACCCTAAACCTCAGTGTCAGCTTCAACTATGGAACAAAGACAGCACAGGTCACTCACTGCAAGCTTGGGAGTGCCGTGTCTAGGGGAGTGGAGGCAGAGGGCGATCTGACTCACTGCACTGCTGGGATTTAAACTTGCAAGCAGCCTTTCTTTAACTGGCATTTGTGTGATCCAGGTGTTTTGACCTCTTCTAAAACCCCTGACTTGCTGCAGGGTCCAGCGAGTGCCACTGGCAGGCAGGAGCCTTCACAGGGCAGAGGAAAAGCCACTTGGGCATTTGCAGCTTCAGAAACAGTGTCTGCTCCCTCTGTGCCTGTAGAGAAGCTAAATGGTTTCACCTCTTCTGGTTCGATGAGCTTGAACTCCATCCCTCTACCAGTCCAAGCAATGAAGTGGGAATTGGTTGGATTGTCCAATAAAGCCACAAGAAATTGCCAGAGCTGGAGAGATCCCCGTCTCTGGTATGGAGGTCCTTCCCGGTACCCTCCGCCTTCCTGCTTGATGTCTTCTGCCGAGAAGAACAAACGTGTTTCTGAAGGAAACAGAGCAAACACAGTTGCAAAAGAAAAAGCACATTTCACGACTGTTTACCTGGAGTTTGCCAGTTCCCATAAAACAGAGCAGCCTCTTCCCCAGCAGCTCTTTCAAGAAGAGCTCTGATGGACCTCACAATCAATCTGCTGATGGAGGCCCGTTTGCTGCTAAAGAAGCTCAAGAAATGGGATACTAAAAGGCATGAGCCACAGCTAACACACCTGCAAGAACACCGCGTGACAAACTATGCAGACAGTGGTCGAGCGGCCACAAGGATTGTGGATAACCCTATCTTACACCCAAACCGTCAGCCGTTCTTTCTCCAACCTTCAAGTTTTTCTGGAACGACACAGACATCATCAGCAAAGGACCTCATCTGCTTGTCATAGCTGCAGCCTGAAAGAGGGAGCGGCGGCGTCAGTCAGAGACACGGACAGGGCAGTCGAGGGCAAAGCAGTGCGGGGAAGCGACGACAGCCACTGGGTCTCTTACCTAACGCATCTTCCGTGTTTGAATGGCTGGGATAACTCTCAACATTTACGTACGTGGAAGGACATCCAGGAACATCTACAGAACAATTACAAACTCATTGTTAATTGCTCTCCAGAGGTGGGTAAGTGCGTGCAGCCTCTAACCACCATTCTCTTAGGGCCCTCCTAGGGGTTTAGTGGCAGACTGGTAATATTATACATCTCTGCCATCCCACCACAACACGCTTCCAATCATGAATCAAAGTAGCAAATTTTTGTGGTACTGTCACAGGATGTCCTTCAGAGAGGCCAGGAGAGGCAGTCAGTCACCGACACGCCACCCAGTACAGAAACCTGGGCAATAGGCTCGATTTGTGTGACACCTCTCCCTCATCTTCGTTTAAGGTAACTACGTGCTCTGCTACAGTCTTCGCAGGTGAGGAGGCATCACATTTTCCCAGGGTGCTTTGATGATGCTTATGCAGAGCGGCAGCATCTGAGTGTTTACTACAGACAGTGTCTCACAGATGTCCTGTCAGACAGCTCAAGTCTCCCTGGCCTTTTCACATCAGGACAGGGCATTCGGCCAGTGTTTGAAAACAACCAGAAAGTCTTTCTGTTATCTCTGTGCAGCATTTATTTTTGCCCAGGAATGCAATTTACATCTTCTGTAACTTGCGTTTTCTGAATCAAACCTATTTTCCATCCACAGCTGAAATGGATGCTCTAACTGGGAGCTTTGGAAAGATTTTTCTTACCTTTCCCTCCTACTCCTGTGTATAGCCATCCCAGACCTTCTGCTGATGCCCGGGGCAGAAGGGCACTCTGAGCTGACAGCCTCTGTATTATTACAATCACAAACTACTCTCACAGAAAGCTTTCTTCCGAGTCTGCGTGTTTTCTTCCTCTGTCTGGACTGAAGGACCCCATGACAGCGTACCGTCAGCACAGACAGAGGTGGATTCTGTACCCTCACAGAAACTTTTCATTCATGTACTTATTTCTGCTACAGAAAACAATTCAAAATGTTCATCAAAATACGAGGAAATCAGCAGTACCATCCCTCCAGAAGGCAGCGTTGTGATGTCAGCACAGCAGGTCTTTAGACAGGTGTGCTGAAAATAAGATCTATCCCTTGTGGGAAGAGAAGGGGAATACCTCACAGAACGGCTGTCCAGAGAGCTGTGTTTGGAAGGACAAGCTTCTTCCTCTGAAATCTCTGCTGTCTGCTCTCCGTGCCCTCTTTCCAGGGCAAGTAGCACGTGGAGGTTGACACTACAAGAGACGCAGAGCGGCAACACTTGTGCTGACCCTGCTCTGTGCTTCCTGCCCTTGGGACTGGCCAGTTCCTTGTCAGCCTCCCAGGCATCGTTAGCCTGTTTTGGTTTCAGACTTTGAGATCTCTTCGTCAGAACAAAGCTGGTTTATCTTGCATGGTAAGCTTCAAAACGGGGCATCAGCTCTCTCCGTGACCTGCTGCAGCGGTTTCCAGCGGTTGTCAGCTGCCGGTGAGAGACCCCAGCAGGGAAAGTTGACCCCCACCGGCTGGGCTGGGGGAGCTGCATCTTTGCCCCCACTTTGTGAATTAATTTTCCCTGCTCCCAGTCAGGGAAAGGGCAGAGGGTCAGACAGTGTCCTGAGCGGCAGCTCAATCCCTACAGGCAGAGCAGCTTTCCTCTGCCAGAGCCTGAAGGTCCTCTCCTGCTGCAGGGATCCAAGGCACTTTTTCTGTACTAGCTCCAAGATATTTAATTACTTCCTTACTGCTGCCATTTACAGAATGTTTTCAATATAATTTCTTCAAAGCTGACCTCACTTCTTTCCCTTTCTAAACCTACTAACTCACACATCCCTCTGAAGACAAAAACTCCCTGTGAAAGCAGGAACAAACACCCTTTTCTCCATTTCTGATGGTGTGAGTGGGCTAATGAGGAATTCTGAGTCTTCCCAAGGACTACTTACTCCCTTGAAAAAACCCACATGCCTTCCATCTGGTTTGAAGGGGTTTAACATCACCTTCCAGCTTCTCTATCCTGTTAAAGCTTTCCACTACCTGCCAGAAAGTCCTTCTCAGAACACGGTGAGGAGAGTGAATGTCCCAGCCTTCCCTGGGATGCAGCGAAGGCACAGAACTGTTTGTTTCTCCTGCTACCCAACCAGTTTCCCAGACCACACAGGCTCCTGAAGGTGAAGCAGTACTGTTTCAAATCCCAAAGACCACTGATGCCTGGTTTATGCAGGCAGAGCGAGCTAGTTCTGCCTACCTGCATCATACAGGTAGTCCACCTGCTCCTGCTTGATCGCCACAGCTGCTGGGTACTGACGGCTGCTGCCCGCCTGGCCGGCTTGCTCGTACCGCAGGTCGTGGTACTCCTGTTTGAAGCCCTGATGAGGGTACTGGAGGCAGGGCTCGCACATCTGGTGCTGGTAGGCAACGGGGTCTTCCTGGGCTGTGCCATGGGAGGAGGGGAAGGAACGGTCGATCTCCCCAGGGGGCTGGTAGGCAGAGCTAGAAGAGGGGAGAGGACATGGGATGGCTGCTTTCTCTGAAGTCTCAAGACTCTGATCTTGGCCTCTGACGCAGGGCTGGTTAAGGGACAGACACTTCCTTGGCCTCAGCCTGTTACTAGGGTGGGGGGAGCTGCACACATTACTGGGGCAAGGAAGGGACCCCAAGGAAAGATGTTTCCAAGGACAGCTCCCCAGCCCATCATTCACAGAATGTGACAGGCTTAATGTTCGAGACTTCTTCAAACCCTAGGCAGCAGTGGTGGGTCCCACATGCTCTGGATGGGGGGATCCTGTGATTGCTGGAAACTGAGCACTTTAATGTTGCTGCTGCAGCCCCTCCTCCCCGAATCACCAAGGCAGGCAATTCTTCTTGCCTGTGGCTGCCTTCTCCAGGCAGTAACTCACCTGTTTTGTTTGAGTTATCCACAGCTGGCTGTGGGGTGGGGTGGCCCTGCAGGGGTCAGGAAGCTCCTGTCCTGCCTAGGGAACTGTTGGAGCGGCGACTGTATCGGGGTTCCTGGGTTGGGGGACTTGATTCCAACTTGTCTGGGTTGATCATAGGCACTGGGACAGTCAAACAGACATTGGTGCGTTACAGTTCTCCGAGAAGGACTTGTGGCAGCACCTGGGGAGAACGCGTCACAAGCAGACACGCTGTCCCTCTACGCAGCCACCTAGCCCAGAAAACTCCCAGCATAAACTCCATCCTTTCCGATTACTGGCTGCCACCCGCCCTAGCAATAACCCTCGAAGCAGAGAACTGGAGGAGGTGTCTGTACGGAAGAAGCCATGCTGCAACTCGGGCAGGTAGCTGGGACTGCGGGCAGCAGTGCCAGGGAGCAACGTGTGGGACAGGTTTTGGGAGGCAGAGGGAGAGAGAGGCACATGACAGATAGCAAGACTGCTCTCAGCATCAGGACCGCTGAGACACAGCACTGGGGAGAAGAAACGAGGCAAGCCCAGCTCTACTCTGGGCAGGTCCAAGCTCTCCAGGGCAGGACGTGGCAGTGTGAGCAGGCTGCCGTGAGCCGAGCCACCACGTAACTTGTGTTGCCATGCGTGTGCACTGCCCTGACCCAGCAGACGGAGCAGACCATTGTCACAACCCTTCATTATCAGATAATGCAGCAGCGCTTGATTTCCCAACAGCCCTGCCCCTGCCCCGAGACGCGTTACCTGGCATAAAGGCACTGCTCGCCATTGTGGTACCGGAATGGCTGCTCGTGGTTGCAGGACAGTGTGGAGTCCGAGGAGGGACTCTGCGGCTCCTTTTTGATCTTAGCAGGAGGACTGTGAAAAGCTACTGTGGGAGAGAAAAGAAAGATCGGGTCGACACTTCTCTTGTTTATGGAGAGCTGGTTTTATCAGCCAGTAAAAAGTCAGTTGTTCTTGCCCAGCTGGCTTGAGAGAAACGAAATACCAATAGGTACCACTGCTCGCTGGACTTTCCTGAGCTCTGCCCATCCTTTAGTAAGGTTTGTATGATATATCAACCTTAAAAGAGCAAATCGAAGATAGTGTTAATACACCCCTTCTGTCTATTGCAGCTCTTTTCAATTTATGGAGTAAACAGATACACAAAACACATCTAAAAATACTGAGGTGTTGGCTGCATCTTGGGGGCAAAACAGAATAAATTGCTCTGTCCAGTACGCTGAACACCACCGAAGTTTCAAGAAGCTGGATGTGCCAGGAGCAGCCAGTTCTTTCCGGCCCCTAATAGCTGGAACAGGCTATGGCATTGCTACCGGCTCTTTCATTCATTCAGAGTGAAACACGGGGCCAGCCCTCTCCTCAGCTCTAGGTCAAAGAGGAAGAAACGGGATATGAGGCCCGGTGTGTGAGAAAAGCAGAAAGAATTGCATGGCCATTGCGTGGAAGGTTCCCGTACACACGCTGGGACCCGTGCAACATTCTGCTCCTTTGTGAGGTGAAGCGTTTTGACCAGTCCTCAGAGCAAACATCTGTGGTACTGCTGTGCCCACCCACACGCCCTGCTGAGAGGCAGCTCCTAAGAACAGAGAGCAGGCGGACTAGCGAGCAGATCTCCTCGGGGATTCTGCGCCCTCCTGCCGCAGCAGGCAGCAGAGAGGACTGTCATCGCACAGAGAGGACCATCATCGCACAGAGAGGACCATCATCGCACAGAGGCCGTGCTGGCAGCAGATGCTCAGCCAGAGGCAGGAGAGCAGAGCCCCAAAAAAGCACCTGCAGGAGGCACAGCACCCATAACTCCACGTACAGTCCAACTTCTCTGGCTTTGGGAGAAGTAATAGCACAGATTTTACCTTTGATTGTCACAGTAACACATTTTCTCAGCTGTTCAGGGGTGCCTGATCATTCACAAAGCGCTGACTATAATCCCCACGTTGGATCCACTTGGCATAACAGACTGTGATATTAACACACAGATATTTTTGCATTGCCCAGATGTGAACGGTTAGCCTGGTTGGTTTTTTTTGCACCATCACAACAATGCAGAAATGAAATGAGTATTTACATATTTGCTTGTTTGAAGCACATCCTGCCTTTATCCCCTGAGATGCGCGATTGCCTCGTGCTACTTACGGTTTTCTGAATGAAAGTCAGGCACAAATTGCTCATCATTGTCTGGAACCTGAGCTGCCAGGGGAGGGAGGGAAGGAAGGGGCCGGGGGGGAGAGAATGAGAAAGGAGAATTAGATTTGGCACTTTGCACAGTATCATTAACAGTAAGGCAGAAATAAGTCTATGCAGGAAAGATCTGAGCTTTCAGCTGGGAGGCACTTTAGTGACTAAAGATAGTTTCCCTTTGGGATTAACCAGTGCAGTTGCTCTGCCTGCAGATTTACCCCTTAACAGCCTGCCAGCTTCTCTCTCCCTTACCTTGGAAATATGGACAACAAGTTTATTAGTGCAGGTTCACAGTTTTCACTAGGAACATAACACACGGGGATTTTTAAGCATTTAGCGTAGGAAAAACAACCACCAGCTGACACATTGGGACATTGCTTATCGCCAAAGTGATGCGCAGAACAGGAAACCTCTATGCCTTCATATACAACCTTTTCAGTGGCTCCAGAACCGGTGGATAGCTTGGCACTAGTGGAATTGGCTACAATTTTTAAATCAGCAGAAGGAGAACATTTTGGAAGAAAAAAAATTACTGGTATTAGGAGAGGGAAACCGGTTAGTAGTGCCTTGCAAGTACGTGTGATTTCGCAAATGGGAAATGTCAGAGGAAGTGCAGGTGGAGCCCCAAAAAATCTGACAGCAAACAGCTGCTCTTTGCCTGCAAACCAGCACAGTGAAGCTTATTTCTAAGCATCTGCCCTGTGGACAGCATTGTCAGTACAACTCCAAGAATAACGGCAAATCTAAGATATCTGAATAGTTCAGAGATTGCCTTAGAGCTACCTGCAGAGGCTTCATCC
>NW_010415926.1:0-4236 GCF_000710305.1 Buceros rhinoceros silvestris | reverse complement strand
AGAGCCGACCTCACCGGAACGAGGGGGTGCTGAATGCGGTCAGCAGCGGAAGAGTTAACACCAGCATCTCAATGTTAAGAAGCTTCAGGCTTAATGCCTCCTTTAGACAAACTGGTGAGGCTCTTCATAATCCACGGGGTCACATTTATTCCGATTTATAGGAAAGACTAGGCTTTGCAAAAGCTGTGAAGCCCATACGGATAGAGTTTCCCACAGCACCCAAAACTGGGGCACTAGAACAGTCTTTCATTATGTATTTCACAGTATGTTTCATCACTTCCTGGAGTAAATACTAGTTTTAATTTTAAATTAAAACTGAAAATATGGGAATTCTTCCTGTGATCCCTATGAAAGATGTAACAGTGGTTGGAAGCTGGTATCCAGTGAAGTCTGGCCACTGTGCTGACCCTTACGGCATCACACATACAAATTCCTCATCTGCCTGTACAGAGCTGCTGCCTTTTCTGATCTCCAGCTTAGATCATTCTGCTCTCAGATCACCTACCACACCCAGGCCTTCGCCCATGTCTGAGTTGCAGTGAAGCCATGGCACAATTTATAATAAAACAATGAATAATAAATATAATAAAATCAATAATAAATAATAAAACAATGACAAAAAACAGCGGAAGAAAAAGAATTTTGTTGTCCTTCTTCACCTACAGGTTGACTCAGCAAGGTACAGAGGTGTGTCCTTGAGAGGTTATTCCAACACACAAAATCAAATGTTATGATAGTCCACAGCACTATTACACCAAAATTCCTGTGCTGAAACAGTGTGTATGGAATCGGTGCTTTTCTGATGTCACAGAGGAATCAGCTACACAGTCTCCTCTAGCTCTTTCTTCCCATACCTGCTGAGAAAAGCTTCGGTCACCGTTGCCCTCACACGTTCAGAGGGAACAATTCATGCAGATTGTCCCACGGCAAATACAACTGTGCTGGGAGGTGGTTTGTGGCCGGCTTTGCTTCGCCAGAGCTGTGCCAGCAAGCGAGAGCGCACTCTTGGACAGCCCGCACACAGCGCAGCGCTGACGGGTTTGTTACAGCACGTCTCACAGTCACACCCTTAAGCAACAGGACGTGAAAGCAGCTGATCCCGTCTGCCTTTCTCCCTGACAGGAGCACCTGGATTTATCTGCAAATGCCTTTGCATTCTTCCCTACCACAGAAAGAGAAGGTGTTAAGGAAGCAAGAGAGGCACGCACCATCCTGATGTCAGGAACCCATCATCAGCAGAATTTAGCCTGTATTTTAATACACCGGGGTTTTTGTCTCCATTACCCAAAGCCCACCTCAGATATGGCCTCAGCCCACCTCCCGAGCAGTCCTGCGTTACCCAGAGACAGCAACTGATGGGGTAAATTTAGGTTGAACAAAGAACTAAGATTTTGGGGGTGTCCTGGGAGAAACCCTGGGGAGAACCTTAACCATAGCACAATGTCCCCTTAGAATATTTTACTGCTCCTAACAACTACTTTTATGTCCCTTTTACCACAGGGAAGGGAGATCTTGCAGCAGACTGCAATTTCACAAAATCTTTCATAAACTATTGCTGAAAGAAACTCTGCTGCTAGTACATAACCAACAAGCCTAGAGCTTTTGTTACTGTAGAGTGAAAAAAAGATTGTATTGTCTCAGCTTTAAAGCAAAGGTGATGTAGCCAAAGTGAGGGAACATGAGGGATGAGAGCCCACTAATCCCAGTCATTTGACGCTAAGCTAGGCAAGACATGCCAAAAATAAACCTTAGGAAATAACACCGCATTAACAACAGGCAGCGCATTAGAGCGGAACTAGCCAAGCTCTTTGCTCCGCAGTCACTGTTCCTTAAAATAACCTTATGACAAACTGGAAATGCACACGATAAAAGACAAGGAGCACAAAAAATAAACCCCCTACAAAATTCATTTTAAGAATTATCTTTAAACAGCAACACTGTAATAGAAGAAATAATGGGGATCACATTGTATGAGCCAAATTTGGATTTCACAGATTACCGCCTTGAGGCTACTGCTGTCTGTCCCATTGCTGATGATTTGGCTAAGAGAATTATGTTCTAAAAGCAACAGACCTCAGAAAATATCTAAATTTCTGAACTAAATGTGGTAGAGGCCGCTAATAAATAACATTTCATATTTTCACTTCCTAAACAATGTGGAAGAAAAGAGGAAGATACTAAAGTTTTCAGTTGCCTTAACCTTCTGAACAAACGCTAACACACAGACAGGTACAAGACATCGGTGAAAAAGATTATTTTCACCATGCAGGAACATGATTTGACATACTGGTGAATACAGAAAAGCAAACAATGGTTTTCTTCAGAGACCAACTTTTCTTGTTACAAATTTGGAAACGGGAGTCACCACGGGAGGAAGTAGTTCCCCGTATCTGCACCTAAAGTCACAAACCAGAGTGTGAAACGATGCATTGAATTTCCCACAGACTTCACCTGGACTCTGCTGAGCTGCTATGAGCTATGCAACAAGAAGAGTTCTACCTGTATCCTGAAGACATGCAACAGGGTTTGCAAAGTCACTTACTAAATCGTGTCTAACAGCAGATTACCTCTTTCTGTACAGTGCTACGAGACCGTGTGTGACCTTCCCTTCACCCCACAGTACTTACAAATTCATTCTACACACACTTTCCTACGGACAAACATATTATAGAGATTCTACGCAAGTCCTTTAGATCAGTGAGATAAAAATATTATCAAACATTAGAAAGCGTAAAACTTGAAGTCCACCAGAAATTAATTCTGAGGCAAAACTGTCTTATTGGCAGCTCAAGATTTTTGAAGATTTAAGAGAAACCACTCTCAGGCACGTGTGCGTATTCAGCAGAGCTATTAGGTGACTGGCTACCAACACCTACTTCTCTGCTTTGTTGTAAGTCAGGTGAGTGTTTCAGTCCCGGAACAGCCTCCAGGTAATCCCTCTCGCATCCTTACAATCCTCCCACTCCTGACCACTGCCGGATCGTCATTTCATTTCAGTTTGAAATTACCATAAAAACAGTTTAATTTCTTTTCCTTAATAATCTTGCTTAGTTGGCAAATACCTGTTTAGAGGCTTAGAACAAGAACTGTTTGACAGGATTGTCCTTCGCTTGTGGTAATATTAGGGGAAATAACCCTGCTCAAAATGCCATGCGTCTTTTTATATTATTAAATATTTGTTAGGCACCTATATGACAGTGAGTATTTTTCTATTTATCAAGAGTCTGTACTTGAGGATATGTTCTGAATTTTCTAGCAAATGGATTGTTTTTAGTACTGGAATTAGAGAAAAGTCACCATACTGTTTAAAACTAGTTTCACTTGGAATTAATGGGACTCTCTGGGATTTGAAATTTTCTCTTCCTTGAAGTCAAAAGGCAAAACAATTTAGGCACCGAACTGAACAGCATGTAAATTCCAGAAAGGTCCCTTCAAAGAATTATCTTAAAAAAGAAAGAAAAAAAATTTAAAAGTTAAGACTTTGTTCCTCAAATTAAAATAACAATTTATTGTTTGTTGAAGAAAATATCAACGTTCCGGCAACCAACAAAGATAAGTGACAAATTAGCATAAAATCGAACCAGTTTCAGACTACTGCCCGAAACGAAAATTGTAACCAGGGAAGTGGGCTAACTGCCAAGTTCCATTCATAAGCAAATACCCAGCACAATAGTGTGATTCATGCGTCTTCATTTACACAAGCCAGAGGGTGGCAAGTCTGAAAAAAATACTTAACGTTCACAGCTAAGCAAACAAAGCAAAGGAATGGTACAAGCATCAAAAGACAAACAACTGAAAGACGAGCAAAACAGCACGGAGCAAGGGGAAGGAGCCTACCTTCTGTCAGCCAAGTCTCCTGGAACTGGCTCAAGTCCTGGAAGAGGTCTGCATGAAAAGTGAGAGGTTTCCTCAGCGGAGGGCTGGGGAGGGACAGCAGGATGCTCCAGCGACGGAGACACCGGACGGAACGAGGAGGAGGGGGCGGAGGCGCAGTGGGAGGACCTGTTCAGAAGCCTTCACCATCTCCATCCACCCCTCAACACCCTCTCACCTTCCGAATCCTGCGCCGGCGGCAAGCCCGGGTCCCCGGCTCTCCTCCTAGCGCCCATCAGAGCTCCCCCACCGGGAGCCGCCCGACCTGGAGGCTGCTGCGGAAGGAGCAGGTCAGCGCGGGGTCCCTGACCGGAGCGGGCCCCAGCCCAGAGCACCCCCCGTCCCTCCCGGCGGGGCCTCTAC
>NW_010415925.1:0-7618 GCF_000710305.1 Buceros rhinoceros silvestris | reverse complement strand
TACCTCCACTGGCAACAACATTTTGACTGGAGAGATCCCATCTCTTCTAGGAGCTGGAAATGAGCTGCCTGACAAAATTCACGGCAAGAGGGAGAAACACCTACAAAGGCAAACACTGAGGAATGGGGGGGCGAGCCTCAGGGCCACCCCTGAGTAAGCAAAGGCTTATTTAGAGCCTCAGGGACACCCCTGAGTAAGCAAAGGCTTGTTGAAGGCAAAAATGGAGCGCGCAGAACGCAACACTGGTTGTGCGGCTTCCCAATGACCCCAGCCCAGCGTAACTGCCCCGAACCACAAAGAGAAGCACAAGTGGTTGCGTTTGCCGCATTTGCTGCATGTTCGCTGTCTGCGGAGCCAGGACGGGTTGTCACCAGGTGATAAAAGAATCAGCCAATTAACTCGTTCCAGCCTAAACAGAACAAATGCCCAGAAAGTCCAAAACTCGAGATTACTCACAGTTAAGTGGGGCTTTCTATCTTCATTTAGGCTGAAACTGCTGCTAAAACTTTTTCCGACACTGCTTTTGCAAACCCAGCAAGCACTTCAGTCCAGATGCTTCCCTGAAATGTCTGTGCTGGCTGCTTTACCACATCTGAACACTGGGGTGTTCTCTCGGCTGGAACTGGCAGCAGATAGAGCACTCCCGGCCAGGAGATGGAACTTACATTTGTAATTCCCTCCTGGCTCTGTCAGCAGGGCTAGTGCTGCTGTCACTTCGTGGCATTTTAACGCAACTCCTTGGATTCCGGTGTTTCATGTTTAGGCTGTTCCAGCACACCAAAAGGAGTCAGCAGGCAGCTGTGGGTCTGGTCTGCCGGGGTTGTCGTATTTCAGCACCTCAAGCAAGAAGCCCGTGCAAACACACAACTGCCCCAAGTTTTCCACTGCAACGTTCACCGAGGAGCGCGCACAAGCTGCGTGAGGGGTTGTGGCAGCCAGCGCCCCACAGAGACAGGGAGCGCAAAGTCACAGCACAAAGACCAAGTGACCTAAGTCATGCTCACCAAGCAGCTGGATGCCTGCAAGCCCTTCCTTGATAAAATCCGATGTGATGTGGCAGTTGGAACTACAGCTATCCCTAGATCAGTGTCTGGTGTTGGGTCTTATCTCAGCTCCTGGAGGAGTGTGAAACAGGCACATTCCTCCTGCACTAAACGAGCTGTTACAGATATCCGTACTGGTGTTAATTAGCCACCTTGGTACAATTAGCACCAGCGATAAGCTTGTCTGCAGTCCCACCCACAGCACACTACCCTGAGGATGTAATGTGAAAAACTAGCCATCAATATCACCCCAACACCTCCCCTGACTGGGACAGGAGATGATCTGGAACCAAACCGAAAAGATGGATGGATGGATTTGCTCCCTCTCTACCCCCCACCCACAGGTGCCTTGCGGGTAAGATTCTTCACCTCAGCCACACTGACATTATTCCTCCCCAGGTGTATTTTATTTGTTTATTTGTTATACTGTGATTGCACTTGTTTCTGTTGCACTATTAATGCCTCTGACAGGCACGTTTGTAGCTTCTCTGGTGTCAGACTGAGAGTGTTGGCTGGTAATTTCTCTGGTAAATAAGCTAGAGTTACCCTGCAGTCACCAATCTATCAACGGCAATCCAAAAGAACCTGGATATGTTGCATGTAAATAAACCAGTGTTATTCCCCCCCACCACCCCTTTGCCTTTTTTCAGCCTTATGAGACTTTATTCCCTTATTGCAACAATAGTAAGACACGGAGCTGTGATGGAAGGACACACGCGTGGCTGTGGCTCCCCGGACCCTGGCTGGCTCCCTGCCTGGCTTCTGAAGTGCCCCTGCTCCCTGGCAGCATCCCACAGGAGAACTTCCCTGATGCGTGTTCAACTAATAGTCCTGAAAACTAACAATCTAAGCAGGTAACCACACAGCTACAGCCATTGTGAGCCTTGGCTCTGCTTACACAGCCAATGAGAAACACTTCTGTATCGTGGCCTGATGGGTGAGACTTCACTCAGGCAAGAATCATAAGCAAATTATCTTTCCCTCTACGTATTTCCCAAGAAAGAAAGAAAAAAAAACCAACCAGGACGGTGCACATCAGCACCCCTAACTCGGCACAGGCTGCAGGGAGAAAGCGACAGCAAATCCACGTGCTGTTCTGACACAGTCCGAGCCAGATCTCCACCGGAACAGCCACCGGGTGAAACAAACAGCACAGCACAGCTGCCAGGAGGATCGCATCACGTGTCACACTGTCACTGCACAATCTGCCACACGGCGATTTTGTCCTCCTGAATCTCACTTGTCTGGTTCTTTTCTTGCACTTCTTTTTGTACAAGCAGCAGCCAAAATCTTGGTCAATGCAGGATGGAAGGACGGGAATGGAAGAGCAGAGTCCAACAGCCCTTCTTTCTTCCCAGCCTCAGCAGACATCCTAGCTGCTCTCGCTGCTGCTGCTTGGTTCCCGAGGTCCTCTTTTTACGTCCGCAACACCACCACATGTCTCTGGCCCTTACCTCTTCCTTTCCCAGCCCCTCACACCTGGCTCTGCTTCCCCCCAGATGGTTTCTTGGCTTTTTATCCCTCCCCATGCGATGTGGGTTGCCGGAGCACCCCTAGGTCAGCTAACCATGATCCATCTTACAAAATTACCGCCAAAGATGTACAACTGCCTGCTCCCCCAAGGGCCAGCCCCTTGCCACAGACCTGTAACCCCTGCACACACGCGCCCTTCAGCTTTCAGATGAACCCCATTTCGCCTTGGCACCAACACTGCTCTAAGGCATGCCAACACTCCCTCCACTGCAGCCCGGCAGCGGGGAGAAAAAAGGAAAGCTCTTGGGGCATACACTTGCCCTGCTCTGTAAAAGCCTGTGGCCACGGAATCACACAGCACAGCCCTGCTGCAGTCGTCAGCCAGACACCGCTATCTCCAACCTCTGGGGGTCAGGCTGAGACTCAGCCCTCTGCGTGAGCGTGGGGCCAATCCACGCCCACTGGTGACTGGTTTTCAGCAGAACGGGAGTTACCACCCGTAATTCAAGTTTTCCCCACTGAAAGTACCTCAAAGCCATCAGACAAAACCAACCAGTAACTCTGTCTTCTTTTCTAGTTATCAACCAAAAGACAGTACGGGACTATCACGGACACAGTCACAAGGAGAGAGGAAGAAAGGAACACGCACACGTACAGGTAGAGAGAGCTCCTGAGGACGCCTGGCCCCGTGACACACGCCCCAGTCTTAGGCACAGTTAATGGGCTTTGGAAACATGCTTCAATGCTTTGCCAAAGCCGTACTTACCAATAAACTGCAGCGTCACCGGCTCAGCAAGACGAGCTTCAAACTCCGAGGTTAAAAACTTGAAACACAACATCTTGATGTCTTCCCTCGAAAGGCAGCAACGGGGTGAAGAGAGCGGAAAGTTCGTGCTCTTGAGTATTTCCAAGAAATTCGACCAGATACCAAGGAAGACGCCCGGCACATTCACACATCGCAGAACCACATCAACCCTCCCCTCGCGAGCGAAGCTGCGCCCAGGGGCTGCGCTTGTGCGACTGTGTGCGAGCAGAGCACAGGGGAGGGCGAGACACCTTAGCTTCCGACCAGCAAAACAAGAAATTCCCCCTCCCCAGGCAGCTTGTTTGTCATTTCATTTTTACAACTTTGACCAACATCTCTTTCACCTGAAGAACTTGAAGACAAGGAAGTAAAAATTAATATTTTAATGATATATATATTACATACACACACACGCACACATAGAGTAATTCATCCTCGGTGCGGAAGACAAGCAAAAGATCTGTGGCACAACTTCTTTGGAGAAGTTTTTTATTTCCCTTTTTTTCTTTAAAGCTGCATCACAGATCTGATTTTTGTCTTTTTCAAGGACTATAGAAGGCAGCTACTTCTAACTCACAGAAGCCTCCGACTGCAGATCCAGTGCTGAAGTCAAACACGCCAGTCTCCTCCCCTCAGTTACTTGCACGGCTTTTTGCACTGCAGACTCCGTTTGGGAAGAGGCTTGGCATCCTCTTTTCTCCACGGTGCTCTAAGACATTGCACCTTGCCCGCAGCCAGGCAACTGTTGCGTCCCAGCACGCGCAGAGCTGCTCTGAGAGGGAGGACTGGCGCGTCACTCCCCGCAGGACGAGGACTCTAACAGATTTAAGACCTATGCTCCGTGTTGAGGAAACCTGACAGTCACTTTTTACAGACGTTCTCACTGAGAATTGCAGATTTTTTTTTTGCTCTAAAACAATGAGTAAAGTTGGGTGCAAAAAACCCAAACAACGCAACCCTTTACGACAACAGTTGAAATAGAAGTCCTGCAGAGGTGACCCAGAAATGCAAGGGTGGGGTGGCTGGCAGCTGAACGGACGAGCAGCTCTTTGTCCAGCATACCACACTCCATGTGCCACCTGGATTGTCCGATGACACGAGCCCTGTGGTGCCCACGGCACTACCGTACGCACTCCTGTCGCAAAGGAAGCACCGCCCACACCACCTTCAGCTCCTGCCCTCCTCGCAGGTTGCATCCTGCTCAACCCCATTTCCCAGGGCCTTCCAGAAGAACAAGACAAAGCATAAGCCTGACTGTGAACCCTACCTAGCTCTCCTCTGAACAGCAGGGAGAGCTCACGGGCAAGTTCAGAGCCTGCTGCACCTCGTGTGTAACAAGCAAGAAGTTGCGCAGGTTGGAGCAACTTGCAGAATCACCCTTCAGCTGCCACAGACCACATACAGGCGGATACCTGCCTTCAAACAGTGAAAGCGAACAGAAAAAAAAAAGCTATCAGGGTGCAGTTTTGCTGGCTCAACAGCAATGAACATTGGCCCGTTGCAACGATATGAATTGCTGGACCCAAAGAAAACCTCAACCTCAGCAATACTGAGTAGGAGAGAAGAAAAACCCAGTGGGAATTCCGGGAACCCTGTACCTTCACAAAAAGGTCCATCGCAAAACAGCGGAGATGATGTGCTGCTGCTGTAAAACGCACCAGTCCTCATTTCAGGAACACAAAGCTTACGGAAACACATTCAGAAATGAGGATGGAAATGCCCTGCAACACTGCTCGTTTTGGGTGGTGCTGGGGGTTAATACAAGTGCAGTTAATATATAGAAAGCTGCCAACAGGCTATTTTAGTGTTTGGAGAGCAGCACAGGGCTGAGAAACTGCCACCAACTTCACTGCAGCTCTTTTACAAAACCAACATTAGTCTTTGGGAAGGGTAAGCCAAGCCAAAGACAGAAAGCAAGCTGTTCTAGAACGCCTAACAAATCTCAAAATGAGTTAAACACGGGTTGCAAAATTAGGTTTGGTCAATAAAGGCTCAATAAATCACCACCACCACCACCGCATTACGGGAAAACAATCCCCAAATATTTTTGGCCCCTTTAGCCCAGAGCAGCCACTGCCCCAGGGAGAAAGCTGAGCGGGGTGGTCGATGCCTGCTGCAGCCCCACAGCTCCTGCTCCCTCCTCCTCCCTCTCTGTTTTTTGGGTGACCTCCTGGCACATTGCACCTCCCTTCCTCTGCATATCCCTCCTGCCATCTCCCCCTGCCATCTCCTTCCGACCTCCACAACTAACCCTTCTTGCTTTTGCTCCGAGCAAGCAGTGTGGGAAACGTACCTTTTGGTGTGGGAGGGGCAAGAAAGTGGTGGGAGACAAGATGTGAGTGACCCAGGAGAAGCAGCTCCATCCTAACCGGCAGGCAGAAGAGCTTGCGTCTAACTACCCCTCGCACCCCACCAAAACCAGAACAACATTCACAGAAGCTTAATTCACATTATGTTCGGCCAACAGTCTCCAGCTAACTTCCCAGGCTCTCTTCTTACCCTCCACGCATCGTGCAACTCGCCTGGGGCTGACCTGGCTTCACGTCACTTGAATCCCTAATGATGGCAGGGAACTGAGTCCCAGTCCCACCTCACGGAGCAAACACACCGCCAAGCTCCTCCCTCTAGTCTCTAGCTACAAATCCCACCAGATGCCCATCTGGGGATGATTCACATTTCATTATTTTACTAACTAGATATTTTTTCCTTTTATTCTTACTTCAATACCAATTTTGCCATCGGGATTTCAAGCACGCAGTGAAGAAACGTGCGCTGACCCCTCCCAAAGGGGGATGTTTCTATATGCAACGTCTGTAACAGCGACACACCCAGTGGGTGTTCAGACCCACTAGGTTTCAGTACCCTCTACAATTTACACACGTTATAAAACCACATTCATTACTGGCAAACATCTTGTGCGCGATGCCTGTTGCAGAAAGGACCTGAATTATACACACGAATGGTATCACAGCAGTGCACAGAAAGATGCAAAAATCATTCTCCCAAGGAACAGCTACGTGTCTGACATGAAACAAAAACTGGGAAAAGCCCCCAACAGGAAATGCACGGCCATGGAGACCACCCTGCACAGCCAACAAGAAGCAGAGCAGAAAGGGAAATGCTCCTCACAGCACTTCAAAAACACATCCACGAGGCAGATCCGCGTAGACCCTCCTCCCAGAACCAAGCCCTGCAACAGCTCTGTGGCAAACACGGAGCAATATGCTCCAGACGCTCTTTCTGCGCGTCGCCCCCTTGTTCTCCAGTGGATCTTGTTCAGCGGCATGAACGCCAGCTCTGTGGCAAACACGGAGCAATACGCTCCAAACCCTCTTTCTGCACCTCGCCCCCTTGTTCTCCAGTGCAGCTTGTTCAGCGGCATGAACGCAACCCGGGGGAGTTTCCTGCAGCGCCCAGAGCCAGGCCCTGCGGGGCACCAGCGGCCGACCCCAGCACAGTCTTCCCCAAATCCATTTTGGGAGGACAGGACGCAGGTGTCTCGAGCTGTGACACTGTCACTCTGAGCATCGAGATTTGCACCCGTTCTTGTTCTGAGAAGGGCAAGGCGCGATAAACAGGGGAGCAACTGAAATGGAGAATTCCTGCACAGAAATTCACACTTCACCCTCATTCAGAAGGGGAACGCTAAGAGCATTCAGAGGGGAAAGGCGGATTACAATTCCTCTGCAAGAAGCTGGGAACACGAGGACTCTTGCAACAACTCATAACAAACCGGCTACTTCATTTATTGTTTATTTCCCCGCGTGAATGAGTCAACCATCCTGGAAACTCCATCACACACAGGGTTTTGTACAAGAGGACACAGATCCCCAAATAAGTTTCAGAAGTACAGATTTATAACGGGAACCAAGAGGGAGGAGAGAAGACAAAAACCAAACACAAGGACGCTGCAGTCAGACTCTGACTTTCAGTCACAGAAGAGATCACTATCTCCGTGCAAGTGGAGTTTTCAACTATTAAATAAATGGCATCTTAAAAATAGAACATTTGACAATTTCAACACATCTATTATTTCCTCTAAATAAATATTGCATGGAAATGATGCTGCTTTGCCACCATAGCTGCCTCCTCTCGTCTTGGGACTCAACTATCACCTTTCTTCTTCCTTGGAGTCACCGTTTTGTTTCCTAACGGCAAATACTATTTTCTCCGCTGTTATATTTGGGGTTTTTTGTTTGTTTGGGGTTTTTTATTTTATTTGGTTGGTTGGCTTCGGCTTTTTACAGCCTGAAAAGGCTCAGGTGAAAACGATGAGCATCTTTCCTAAATGTTTGCA
>NW_010415924.1:18165-18473 GCF_000710305.1 Buceros rhinoceros silvestris | reverse complement strand
AGAAGCAAGTGCTTTAGGTGGAATAATGTGGTGAACTGTAGGAAAGTAATCTGGAGACCTAAACTGGAGTTTGATCAGCATGCCCGTGTTAAAATCCCTGGGACCAGAATGTATGTAAAAAATAACCAACAAATCTTTAATGAGAGCAAGTGATCCAGGTTCTGGTTTTATGCTTCCATTGAAATGATGGCATGTCCATCACTTTATAGCCCCTTTCTTAAGCCCTGGGCTTAGATGAAAACAGGAAATTTTATGTCCTTCCCTTCCCTTCCCTTCCTGTCACTCATAATTTTCCTTCTTGAGATCAG
>NW_010415924.1:15592-17974 GCF_000710305.1 Buceros rhinoceros silvestris | reverse complement strand
CGCTGGGCTCAGATGAAAACAGGACATTCCATGTCCTTCCCTTCCCTTCCCTTCCCTTCCCTTCCCTTCCCTTCCCTTCCCCAGCTGTCACTCAGAATTTTCCTTCTTGAGATCAGCACCCTTTGGGGCAGAGACCCAGCTTTTCATAGTGTTGGATACCATCACAGCTCTCAAAATAAGTCATAACAGTTGATGACCAAAAATGTGAATGATTTCTCCCTGGATCAGTGCTGGCTAGATGGATATGCGGATGGAGATCACTTTTAAAACTTTGATCCCTGACAGTTAGAAGTAACCTTTTACACTTGCTGGCACTGAGAGAAGAGCATATCTACCACACCAGCTTTTGCTCTCCTGGGGCAACTGATGATGCTTTGCTCATGAGATGCTAGTCAAAGTTGGGAGAGGGCTACATGCCCACACTGCTGCCTGGAAGCCAGAAGCCCCAAACAAATTCCATGGGAAAGTCAAGAAACATGACATTTCCTTTTAAGACAACTAAAAAAGGAAGGTTTTGTATTTTTTAAAATGGCTTTTCAATCTCTTAGCAAGTTTTTAGATTAAGGGTCACCTTTTAGGTGTTAAAAAATATAAACACTTTTTTTCACATCTGTATAGAACTGGCTTAACTATTTTTTGCCCCTATGGGTGAAATATCCAGCGGCACCCTCTCCCCATGTACATAGAGCAGACTACACCAACCGTTCTGTCAGATCACCAAGCTAAAAGAAGTACTTAGGTGTCCAGGGCCACAACTGTCTAATTAGCCCACGACCCAGGGCAATCTTGTACCAGGACAGTTAAAATTTATCAGTCCACTGAACTGAAGTCTTCCCTAAGTAAATTACAGACAATTAGTTAGACCTATTCTCTTTAAAGCTTCGTAAGAGGAGGGAGATGCGGTAGAACCTTCTCAGAGTCTGCGTTTGAACTAATCATGCATATTACATATTCAAATGGTCAGTTTTTAAAAATATTAACAAAGCTGTTCAGGATTTTCACCCACCTTTTCTACAGCTTGGGTAAAGTTTCATTGTTTACCATTTAGCTTTTCATGTTAAGTTTTCTCTCTTTTGTTCTTTTGTCTCTGGCATTTCGTCTCTTCTGCTGTTTTTCAAGAGAAGACAGGGTAGAAAAAAATAATGAAGGAAAGAAAGAAGGGATGGAAAAATGAAAGAATAAAAGCTGGGGAAGGAAGGAGGGAGGGAGGGAGGGAGGGAGGAAAGGAGGGAGGGAGGGAGGAAGGGAGAGAGGGAGGAAGGAAGGAAGGAAGGAAGGAAGGAAGGAAGGAAGGAAGGAAGGAAGGAAGGAAGGAAGGAAGGAAGGAAGGAAGGAAGGAAGGAAGGAAGGAAGGAAGGAAGGAAGGAAGGAAGGAAGGAAGGAAGGAAGGAAGGAAGGAAGGAAGGAAGGAAGGAAGAGGAGGCATGGAAGGAAGGTAAAAATCAACCTTTTTGAGAATTTGAGTCTAGCTGATTTTTCTTTTCTTCTTTTTTTTTTTTCTTTTTCATTGTGGCCTTCTGGGGAAAGGGGACCACGCTTCTTCCCTGGGAGCAGACAACAAGATAGAGGTGCTGCTTCTACATGGGCAGTCCCAGTTGAAGGGAACTAAGCTGTCACAACTGCCAGCAGATGAGCAGAGTCAGTTGGGAAGTGCTATGGTCAACCAGGGCCTGGGCAAGAACTTCTAATGACTGCTGGCAGGAGGTAGCTAGTATGAAAAAACCACCTATGTTTAGAAACCGAGATGTGTCAAGGTGTTTCATAAAAATTCTGCTGCCCGTGCAGAGAGAGGATGAACTCCTGCCTGTTTGAGGCCAAAGCAACATGTGATACATATGATGGTTCAGGTATGTGTGTAGTCTTTTCTGTTCTGATTAAGTACCTTGCAAAACCGTATCCCACATCAAAGGTTACAGTTTGGCTTACTTTGGAAAACAGTTTTCTTGCTACGAACGTCTGTCCCAGGCATGGCTGCCAAAGGCAGTTCAAGGTTATTTTAGGATTCACTGGAAGAGCAAGAAAATGCAAAGATGCTAAATCAAGTGCACAGCATCAGAAAAGCGAAATTGTTGGGCCCTTCCACAAGCAGGTGCAAGCCAAGATCTTAAGGCAGAAGGAGGTGCACTGTCAGAGAGGGAGTGTGAAGGTTCTGTGTGCTCTGCCGCTGTGGCTTGCTGACACCTTCCTCAGTGCGATGATATGTACTTATCTCCTGTAAGCATCTCTCAGGAACCTCATTTGAAAGTGGCTTGCTAGTCCTCTGTGGGAGTGACCCCGGCAGGGAAGAAGCCGAATTAGCCTGCTGTCAGTCAGCAGCAGGAGGCGTGTCGTTCAGGAGGAGACAGAGAGGCTTGGTCAGTAGCTGGTTGGAGGGGAGTACAC
>NW_010415924.1:5960-15379 GCF_000710305.1 Buceros rhinoceros silvestris | reverse complement strand
TTGTATTTCAATAAAGGCTTTGTGTGCACACAAGCTGTTGTCGCATTGTCTGCCCCGACTATTTGCGACGTGTGGTGATTTACTACCACAATTGGTGACCCTGACAGTCCTCAGTTCTTTGATCCCAATGCCTTCACCATGTGGCCAGTGTGGGGTTGAAGCTATCACATCGATGGCACACATTTACTAGTACCCCCATCTGACTTCATGTGTTTGGTTTACTGGTTTTACTACAGATTTTATTAGCTTGTGATTCAAATCCCAGCCCTGCCACAGTTGCCAGGTTGTCCAGATGCTTACAAATGATAATAAATTAGAAATACTTAATGCTAAAGCTATTTAGTATTATGTGAGGATAGAGACCTCCAAGCTGGAATCCTGTGCTGTGTGTGCCTCTACCTTGAGTTTGTTTTGGAATGTTTGCCTAAATCCTTTTCTCTTTTCTTTTCTTTTCTTTTCTTTTCTTTTCTTTTCTTTTCTTTTCTTTTCTTTTCTTTTCTTTTCTTTTCTTTTCTTTTCTTTTCTTTTCTTTTCTTTTCTTTTCTTTTCTTTTCTTTTCTTTTCTTTTCTTTTCTTTTCTTTTCTTTTCTTTTCTTTTCTTTTCTTTTCTTTTCTTTTCTTTTCTTTTCTTTTCTTTTCTTTTCTTTTCTTTTCTTTTCTTTTCTTTTCTTTTCTTTTCTTTTCTTTTCTTTTCTTTTCTTTTTTTCTTTTCTTTTCTTTTTTCTCTCCTCTCCTCTCCTCTCCTCTCCTCTCCTCTCCTCTCCTCTCCTCTTACAGCAAGACTTAGAACCTGGAGTATTTCCCTTCAGTTCTGCTTGGAGCACTCCATGCTTCTAAGTATAAACATCAGAAAGATTGCTAGACCCATTGCATAAGGCAGGATACAGGGGCTGACCGCAGCAGCCTTCAGAAAGCGAGGTGGATTAATCTTGTGTATCTGACACAGCTTTGCTGCAGCCATGCCTACATGTAAGCATATAAAGCTCTGCCTTTTTAGGACTAATTTTAAAGTTTTTCCTTAAATATAAACAAACTGTGCACCAGCATTGTTCACCTATAGGTGTGGCATTGCTTGGTACAGCTGAAGTTGCGTAAGGAGCTCTTCATATTTGTTGAGTTTTATATCCAGAGGGGAATAATTTATATGAGATTCCTTCCCCAGCTATAAGACTTGTTCAAATCAGGCTGTTCCATACCCTCATTTCAGATCCTTGGGTACATGAGAAATCCAGAGAGCGTAAAA
Source organism: Buceros rhinoceros silvestris (assembly GCF_000710305.1). NCBI lineage: Eukaryota > Metazoa > Chordata > Aves > Bucerotiformes > Bucerotidae > Buceros > Buceros rhinoceros. The sequence goes on along the minus strand of NW_010415924.1, from coordinate 14,136 downwards.
CTGGGCCTGTGTTGCAAGGGGGTTTTATCAACGCATAATACAGATAGACACCTCCCTCATTAATAGGGTTTTAAAGCTCTGCAAGGCAGGGAAGGGGTTAAGACATCAGAAGCTGGGAAGCAGCTGGTGGGCTGGGAGGTAGACTGCAGAAATGGGACTTAAAGCAAGGCTGCTAGGAGCCCTCAGAGATGTCTGGGGCTGATCCATCAGAGTGCTGCCAGCAGTGACTGTGGGCCAGTCCTGGACGGAGGGAGGGTGCTGCTTAGTAGGGCTGAGGTGGGAAGTGGTGCCCAGGAGCCTAGCTGTGGGGTCTGTGTCAGTCAGGTAAAATAACAAACCTGAGGTTGCAGCTGGCAGGATGAAGATGGAAAAGCTGATGCTTGTTATCATGCAACACCAGTGTTTGATTTTTAGGTTTGAGAAAAAGTGCTAGTATCTACACCTATTAGTGTAGATACCATTTCAGTACTGAATGTATAAGACCTCAGGGATTTGGACAAAACAGTTTGAACTTTGTATTCTTGCACCCTTGTGTGTTCCCTGATCTCTCGGGAAGGACCCACATCTGCTTTCAAGGCATTAATTTCAATGGTGGCTCTGTCACCACCAGCAGTGGCTCCTAAACTCTTTTTATGATAGTGATAGTCTGAGCCGCTGCCAGGCTAGTGATCCTGTTGAGGTTTGCAGCACCTTGGCCACAAGCCTGTTGTCAGGCTCAGGACAGAGGTAATGTCTTAGCCCCTCAAAGCCCATTAGAAGCTACTTACCAAACTAGATATCCTATAAACTCTCTGGGTAGCTGTAATTTGAGTTTTTGTGGTTGCCGTTCCTTAGCAGTGTTTGGCTACCAGCAGCATGTGTGAAATGGCACAAGATCCAGGACCATTTCTTACGAGGGATGCATCTCTCTTGTTCTTGGGTGGAGGGCTTCCTTCAAGTTACTTATTTCTACCTTACCCCACTGCAATGGTCCCTGTTCCTGTGTGGTTAATAGGTCGTGTGTGACCAATTGCATTGAGAGCTATTTTTCCATCTTGAAAGCTGAGTACTAGTAATTTTGGTCCCTGCTTCGGTGGGTTTCTGGACAAATCTGGTTGCAATGCCTGTCCATGTATGCAGAAACTTAGGGTTCAGCTGAAGTCTCTGCTTTTGCTGCTGCACTATCCTTTCTGGGGCACTTGAGGTGTCTGCAGTGTAAGCTCATAAATGTGCACGAAGTGGTACATGGTATGGAAAACACAAAGGTCTTCAAAGAAATGGTTTCCCTAGTCTACTTAGAGGTTAGAAAACAGCTGAGCCTCCAATTCCAGGAAATTTCTTATTGATATTTTTGGTTTTATTATTTTTAAAATGTATTTTCAGAAGCAGAAATCCCCCTGAAAGCTTTAAAAGAAGCTCTGTGAATTTGTTATTTCAAGTCATCAGGTGAGTATGTTTTCTAGTGAGAAGGTTCATGGAACTGGTTGGGTAAACACTGGTCTGTCTGGAAATGGACAGATGAGCAAAGCCACGCATAGCACAGCCCAGGACCATGGTGTTCTTTGTGACTAATGCAGAGCATTATCTCTGGGACTTCTCACAATGTTGAGGGCTGTGAGGATTGCACTGTTTGGCCGTAAATGGCTAGCACTGAGGTTTTAAAAACTGTAGAGCCTCCATCTGAGCTTCCTTAATGAAATGTTTGAGTTTTGTAAAACAGAGGGTGATTTCCAATGAATGCAGAGCACAGAGGATCTCTTACAGCCAGGGTGAAGGGCTGTATGACAGGGCTGTTGGTACCAGAGACCAGGTGCAAGGATTTGGGGCTCATAAACAACCTTCACCTTTGGACTCCAGGCACATCTCATCGGGAGCTGCAGGTATGGAGTCCAGGCTTCAACCTTGCTGTGTGCAGGGAATTTCAATGCAGAGACTGAAGCTGGAATTAAATGCTGTGCCAAGCACCTCTCCAGTATGTAGCAGTAGGAAAATGTTGCTTGTATCATTATGAAGTGTGTATACACTTTCTAAAGGGTTTGGTTGAGACAGAAACCAGCAGACACCAAATACATGTTTATATAAAGCTTTTTTGTGAGTTAAGAGATGTCAGCTTAAAACTGTCATTGTGTATACTTCTAAACACGAGAGGAAATAGCCTCTAGTTTAAATTTTTGGCAGGCCAAATTACATAGCCTGCCCTGAGGGACTCCTGCAGCTCCAGAGGAGGAGCAGCTCTCGGGTGGATGGGCTTTTGGGGGCACATCATCTGGGCACTGCATGACACTAATGTGGCTGGCCAAGCTGTACTGCTTTGGAGTAGAGCTCGGTGTTGCTGACATCATGCCACAGCTCCTGTGGGTGCTGTTAAAACAGAGTAGGCAGTGGTCTGTGCATCGTTGCCTTCTGCTCCCACACAGCCCCTCCTGCCCAGAGGTGTGTGCAGGCAGTGGGCAGCAGGCAGCTGCTGGTGGGTCTTCTGTGTGCCTGAGGTCCATATCTGGGCAGGCTGCTGCACCAGCATGAGGTACAGGGCTGAGCCTGTCACACTGTCCTGGCCTGTGAGCTCACCCCTGGGCAGGGAACACCAACCAAACCAGGGCGTTTGCAAACAGATGATTACAGTTAAAGAAAATAAAATTAGTTAATCTAAGCACCCTGAAGTTGTCCACATTCAACTTGCAAAATATTCAAGACTGAAATACACTGCAGAAATGCACTTAACCACCAGAATCCTTATGGGGAGGAAGCAATAGGTGCTTAAGATTGCCCTGCTTGAAGGTACAGTTTTGAGGGCTAGATGGGATTATCCAGTTTATGTCCAAGCCTCCCTGCATCCCTGTTTATTCTGCTTCTGATTTAAGCTGTATTAAAAGTAAACCCAGACTGTCAATAAACATGCAGTGCTTGTCATACAGTGTGGCTCTATATCTTTTGCAGTCCGTCACAGGAAATAATGAATACTTCTGAGGTAATGGGGTTTTTTTTTGTTTGTTTGCAGAATTGTTGTTAAAATACAACATATTTTACATATCTGATTCTTGTGTATGAACATTTTTATTAGAATTAGTTATGAAGACTTTAATATTTTATTCTCTGCCTTGTGTTCTCCAGCTCCTCTTTAAGAGAAGGTGATAGCCCAGCCTGTTCATTTACTCCAGCAAATGAACCACCAGTAGTAACTGCAGAATCTGCTGCCCATTTTTAACTTCTTTGGACAGAGCAGACATGCTCTTAGATGTGAGCTCTTAAACCTCTGAAAACTGATAGATGTGCAAAGTTTTACAGGGAAGAAAATCTCTGTGGTGTGTTCAAACATTTAGACTTGTTCAATATTCCAGCTCACCAATCCCACACCTGTATAGGCTGCCCAGCCACACGTGCCTCATTTGGAGCCAGCCATTTGCTCAGGTTTTAATGAGGGGAAGGAGGAGGGAGCTGATGGCACTGCTGCATGGCATGAAGCCCCACAAGGGAAGTCAGAACAGTGGTGAGGGTAAAGCCAAAGAGCTAGATCAGAGATGCAGCGTACCCATAAAGAACCCAGCTTTGTTGGTTTTACTGTGTCTTGTTCATTTTTAAGCAGAAAAGACTGGTGTGTTGTGGAGGGAAAGGGCTGTAGGAGTAAGACAAGAAAATTTATCAACCCAGAGTTGAAAGAGTCATCTTTTTTCTTAATCTCTAGAGGGAAAAAAAATGTCAAAGCAACGATTCTGCTCAATGCTGAATGGTCATTTTTCTGTGAGTGTATCAAAACTCAATTAGCTCCTGTAGAAGCTTTGGTATTGACGCAGAGTAATGAGAAAACATAAGACATAAACCAGAAGTATTTGTAAAAATGCTATTAAAGATTTCTCTTTTCAAGAAGTGATAGACTAACTAACAAAATAATCCATTTTATTGGACAAATTGGTTAGAAAAGTATGGTGTCTGGCTTACTTCCAACACCAATAATACTACTAACATCGGCCATGGAATTGATGCCAAATTAAGAAGAGAATAGTCTGAGCTCTGAGTGACAGAAGTGGCCTTCTGCCAGGAAAGGTAAGTATGAACACATGAGGAACATTTTTTTTTTTTTTGTTTTTGTGTTTACATTTTGGCATTAAGAAGTCACCTAAGGGCTGTTAACCTCTGAGGTGGTATAAATCTAAACAGGTAGAGGACATGACAGATTTTAAAGGCATTTCCCAGCAATTCATCTTGAACTCACAGCTACCAAGTGTTCTCACTCTTTGAGTGCAGCACCACAAAATAAATTACTGTTCCAGATTTTTATTAGCATTTCATTAGAAATAAAATAAGAAATGTCTGACAAACCATACTTTTAAAAGTTTCTGAGGGTAGGTTTTGGGTGAGAGAGGCATTTTTGTTTAGTTTGTAAAAGGGCTAAATTTGAGATCTCTGAGACGTTCACTTTTTCATCACTGAAGATCCTACTCCCCTCCTGTTGAGCCCCCTTTTTATATTACACCTATACCAGAGATCTGAGTAGGGCTCTTTCTTGAGGAGGGTGCTAGGCACTGTGAAGAAAGGAGGTGAAGTCCAGTCATGAATAATAAATGTTTGGGAAACAGGTGAGAAATCTCTTTTGCTGGATGACTGAAACTTTACCAGTATACTTAACACATAGATGAGATCTTCAGCCGCCATAAGTTGACTTTGTGGAGCGACTTTACTTCACACCAGCTGAGGATCTGTCCCCACATGTCTGATTTAGTGGCGACTCTAGTCCAGCCTGAGAGCAAATTAGGGTGTGTATTGAATGGATGCTTTCCAGAGGTTGGCTGGACCAGTCCAACAGGAGAGGTTGAGACTGCCTCTGGTCTCATTTCTTCAAACTAAAGACTGTGCAAATAGTCATGGATGTAGGGAGCCATTACGTTGTGATGCATGTGTATACCTGTAATCCCCAATAGCCTCTGCTTGTCATTTCACTATAAATATGTTTTCTGGAGTGACCATTCTTACATGGAAATTTCTGAATCCAGTTCATTATTCTGGCATTGAGGGATTTTTTTCTTTCCAAAGACAGTGTTTTTGCTCCCCACTTTTTACTTTCATTGGACTGGATGTAAAAGAAAACTTTAGCAGATGCTTGTTTCAGGGAGGAATTGCCCTAAATACAGTTCTTCAAAGAATTGTACTAAGCATCTGTCCAGCCATCCCCCCATCTGTCTTATCTTCCCAGAAAGACTTTTTAAATTAGTTTTTTTAAATGAATAATTTTTCCCCCCTGATTTGTATGGACTTTGTTCTGGAGCTCTCTTATACGTGTAGAAATAGAAGTTTGTGAATAAGGATAAAGAAGATTGGATCTGATGAACTACAAAATCTTGGGATATGTTGCTTAAAAGCTATTGTTCCCAGGCTCACTTTAAAAATACTTGTGCAGATCCTGCAATGTTGTGGCTGTATGTCTTGTCCTTCGCAAGACCTCTAAATGTCCTGTCGCTGTGCAGAACACTTATGACACTTGAGTTTTAAGGCAAGTGTTGATACACTAGAGTAGGTCTGGGGTTTTGTAGGGATCTCTTCTCCTGGCAGAAAGAAGTACATGTTTCCATCTCTGCGGACGGGATGCTTGTGCCCACGTTAGGAGGGTCAACCCACAACTCTGAGAGAAGTAAGGAAGCTTGCAGGAAAAAACTGATGTGAACCAAAAGAGCTCTCGTGGACTAACGATATATAAAATCCTGACAATCTGCAATTGAGGAACAAATGTCTGCACGCAAACCCTATATATTCAAACTCAGGTATTGGTGTATGTGGAATCCATATATTTAAATAGCCAGATCCTCGGAGATGAGCTGAAGCCCACTCCTGGAAACAGATCTACAAGCTGCTAGGGAGAGGACTTTCACTACTATTTGCAAACGCTTTTATGGATTGGTCAAAATGTTTCTGTTTCAGATGTTGACAAAAATGTTGTTGAAATCAGAACACTGACAATCTGACCTCCATCAAGAAATAGGACTTATTTTTGTGAAGATGGGTTGGTCAAAATGCTCTCTATTCAATGTGCATGCAATATCATGAATACCAATGCAATAACAGAATGGTGGTGATTGTTTCTACCACAAAGTCTAGAAACCAATTCAACCCGTAACAAAACCAACCAACCAACCAACCAAATCAGCCCTGAAATCCATACAGCTATAGCAAGTCCTTTCAACTAACCACGTACTTAGTAACTAGGCAACTCTGCCCTCAATATTTTCTTATTCTGAGCAGGATCAGAGGTGTTGGTGCCAGAAGTCAACATATGATGAAAGTGTCTGGTTGTTTTTTTTTTCTGGCTGAATCGGAGAACAGGAGGTGCAAAGGATCATACAGGAGACCTTTCCTTGTGCTTTCCAGCTTTCTTGGATGGAAGCATCAGAAGGTTTGGATAGGAACTGTGTTATGCTGGCACTCTCAAATGCTTTTCCGGTCCAAACCAGCTGAGGTTTGCTCATTGCTAATATGTTTAATCTTATCTAATCTGGTTTTCAGGTTTTTGGTGGGAGTTTATTTTGGGGGTTTGTTTGTTTGTTTGTTTTTTTAAATTTAAACAGGGATTGATTGCATTTCTTTGTTTCTTGGTAACTTGATGCTAATCACATGCAGCACACTCTTTAGGATCAGTTACATGAATGCCTGAATAGCTACCTTAGGTGATGAAAAACATCTGGAAGAGGAAGTAAAGGAGAAGCGAAGGAGAAAGGAAAAAAGAGGCAGATGGCTGTATCTAGGGGCCTTAGCTGTTGTGGCAGCAGCATTTATAAAATGGCTTTGTGGGTCCCTCTCCCTGTTTAGGACTTGTAAGTATTTTTTTGCCTTATGCCTGCCGTTCTAGTGTTGCAAGGTTCCTGAAGCCTAAAATAACCCAAACCTCTGGTTTTTTGAGCTAAATCTGGGTAGTTGGCAAGTTTACACTCAAACCTTGTTAATTCTGTTGTGTGACAGTTCTTTCATATCTTAGCACTGAGAAAATCCCTAAGCACCCCACAGCTGTGCAAAGGGCTGGTGACATTTTAAGGTTAGTCTAACACAGACAAAGTAAGCAAGACTGTAGCTTGAGCGTAAGCAGAGTGGAAATTGGGACCAGGATGGTGCTGTGAAGTCCACTCCTCCACTCTAGACTGGGCTGTTCAATGCACGGGTGACATATGTGCTGTTAAACTTAGAAGCGAAGTGTGCATCAGGTTGGGACACCCAACAGATTGGGCCACAGTTCACACATATAAAAGAAGCAGGCCTTTAATGTTGTCAATATTGAGCAGTGCTGATAAAACCAGCTTGTTGTGGAACCTAGCTTTCTCAGTGGCTAAGGGCTTTCTCTATAGCTAAGGGCTTTCTACATTTTTGTGAATATGGATCTGTAATGGTTTTCCAGTGTGTCTTCAGGGACAGCTAGAGCCTATGTATGACAGATTGGCTTGTCATATGCTGCCTTAGAAGTGGTCCATCTATGCCCAAAGGTCCACTGACTGTCAATGGAATACCTTCAATCTAGGGAAATCCTGATCCTAATAAAGCCGATAACAAAATTATGAGTTTCATAGTAGTCAGAACTGAAAGCTCAGGAACTCTTGTGATGTTCAAGGAGAAAAGAAAACGTTTCATTTAGTGACTGGATGGGAGACCATCCAGTAAACAGATTGTCTTGCAGCTATGCCGAAAATTACCTGTGTTTTACAGGAATACGTAAAGGCACTCCAACAGCCTCATCTCTGAAGAGTGGCAGATTAATCCAGCAGTTAAACTTTGATCATCAACATGGCATTGCACAGCACCAGCTCAACTGACTGGGTGTGGACTGCTTTAAAGGGGTTTTGCACAAAAATCAAAGTACATTTTATACACCTGTCAGTTAAAAGGCTAAGAAAATGCCCAACATTGCCTAGGGTCTAAAATCTAAATCAAGATTGATCACTTCTAATGATATTTAACATGAATACTATAATCATATCCAAAGTCTACCTCACTGGCAAGTGTATTGGCTGTCTTACAAAGCCTGAAAGAGACTAGCTGACATTTCTTATTTCATGTATGCGCTTGAGTATGCAATATATTTAAGTCACACTGCGCATGGTTAAGTATATGTTTTTCCATATGTTGCTTTAGTGGAAAACTAAACTGAGGCTTACCTGCAAGAATCGGCGCTTCAGGATGTCAGCACATTCACACTGACTGCTGCTTTTGCATAGGTCAGCAG